>NW_027152422.1:120000-215750 GCF_040937935.1 Hyperolius riggenbachi | reverse complement strand
TTTCCCCTCCATGTGTTGTAGGCAGCATCTGCAATACAAGGCCCCACTGTGAACGTAATCTCAGAGATAGCAGGCAAAAGGGTTAATAAATAAAAAACAAAGGAAAATGGGGATGGTACACACACAAGCTAATATTCATTGCCAATCGATGAGAGAACTGATCAAAATGATCAGGTTGTCCATTGATTTAGTAATTTCCTATCAAATGTGTTGGTAAATATAGATCAGTGTTGTAATCACACATGTTCAAACTTATTTAGAGCAAGTGAAAATCTATTACACACCTCAGGGGGGAAATCAGTCAGAGTGATCTATTTGCCAAACGTATTGGCTTGTGTACTGGCATTGGAAGTCACCATATCAAATTTAGTGATGTCGCGAACCTCCTATTTTCGGTTCGCGAACTTCCGCGGAAGGTTCGGTTCGCGGGAAAGTTTGCGAACCGCAATAGACTTCAATGGGGAGGCGAACTTTGAAAAATAGAACAAATTATGCTGGCCACAAAAGTGATGGAAAACATGTTTCAAGGGGTCTAACACCTGGAGGGGGGCATGGCGGAGTGTGATACATGCACAAAGTCACGGGGAAAAATCTGGATTTGACGCAAAGCAGCGTTTTAAGGGCCGAAATCACATTGAAAGCACTTTAGGCCTGCAATTTAGCATTCAAACATCTTGCATGTGTATACATCAATCAGGGAGTGTAATTAGAGCACTGATTCACATTGACACACCAAATTCACTATGTAACGCACCGCAAACAGCTGTTTGCATAGTGACGGCCGTGCTGGACTGGTGCACACCATGGCGAGAGTGTAGGCTGTGACGGTTTTCAAGCCCATATGGTCGCCGGGCTGTGGTAGCTCAATGATAGAACAGTGACTGTCCAGCTGATCAAATTTGGTCTGACCACAATGAAGCAACGACCTTATCTTTTGTGTGCCACCCCCACCCGAGACACTCAAATAGCCGGCGGTCATTGCTTCATTGTGATACGCAAGCCCCTTCACCACGGCAAGGTAATGATCACGAAGGGGGGTGGGCACATGTACATGCCTTTTCGTTTTGTTGTTGCAGCCGCAGTGCAGCCAGAAAAATTAGGCAGGCATGTACACGCACCAGAAAAATTAGTACAGCGAAATTCAGGAATCCGCGGACCCTGTTGGTGGTGGCGGAGAAGGCAGTCAAGCGGCCTGCAGGCAGAGATGCTGTGTGTGGGGACTGACTTAGTCTTCGGTCGTGCAGTAGCCCTCCAGGATCCATGCCTCATTCATTTTGATAAAGGTCAGGTACTGAACACTGTCGTGACTTAGGCGACTTCTCTTCTCAGTGACAATGCCTCCAGCTGCACTGAAGGTCCTTTCTGACAGGACGCTTGCGGCAGGGCAAGAGAGAAGTTGGATGGCAAATTGGGACAGCTCTGGCCACAGATCAAGCCTGCGCAACCAGTAGTCCAAGGGTTTATCGTCGCTGCTCGCAGTGTCTACATCCACACTCAAGGCCAGGTAGTCGGCTACCTGCCGGTCCAGGCATTTGTGCAGGGTGGATCTGGAAGGACTATGGCGAGGTGTTGGATTAAAGAATGTCTGCATGTCCGACATCACCCTGAGATCCCTGGAGCGTCTTGTCCTTGCCTGCGTGGACTTGGGAGGAGGAGGATTACTGCCAGTGGTACCTTGATTGCGTTGTGCTGTCACATCACCCTTAAACGCATTGTAAAGCATCATTGACAGCTTGTTCTGCAAGTGCTGCATCCTTTCCGCCTTGTGTTGAGTTGGTAACAGGTCCGCCACTTTGTGCCTGTACCGAGGGGCTAGTAGCGTGGCCACCCAGTACAGGTCATTCGCCTTGAGTTTTTTGATTGGGGGGTCCCTCAACAGGCTGGACAACATGAAAGAGGCCATCTGCACAAAGCTAGATGCAGACGTACTCTCCATCTCCTCTTGCTCTTCCTCAGTGACGACACGCAACTCCTCTTCCTCCCCCCCCACCCACGAACAATACCACGGGAACGTGGAGCAGCAGAAGCCCCCTGTGACGGCTGCTGCGGTTGTTCTTCTTCCGCCGCCTCTTCCTCCTCCACAGAAACACCTTCCTCATCATCATCATCCGAGTCTGACTCCTCTCCTTCCCCACACGACTCCTCTACTTCCTCCGCCTCCCTCTGTGCTGCCGCAGGTGTTGAGGAAACATCTGGTTCGGATGAAACCTGCTCCCACGACTCCTACCGTAACTGTTCTCGTTCACGCTCCTCCACAGCTGTATCCACCACTCTATGCATGGCACGCTCCAGGAAGTAAGCGTAGAGGATCAAGTCGCTGATGGTGCCCTCAGCGCGACTCACCAGTTTGGTCACCTCCTCATAGGGCTGCATGGTCCTGCATGCATTTCACATCAGTGTCCAGTTGTTGGGCCACAACATCCCCATCTTCCCAGATTGTGTCCTTCTACTGTAATTATACAGGTACTGGGTGACGGCTTTCTCCTGGTCTAGCGGGCGAGAGAACATGAGCAGGGAGGAATTCCAGCGAGTCGGGCTATCGCAAATCAGGCGTCTCACCGGCAAGTTGTTTCTACGCTGAATGTCCGAAAAGCGTGCCTTGGCCGTATAAGACCGCCTGAAATGCCCACACAACTTCCTGGCCGGCTTCAGGACGTCCTCTAAGCCTGGGTACTTGGACACAAATCTTTGCACGACCAGATTCAGCACATGTGCCATGCAGGGTACGTGTCAGCTTTCCTAAATTCAATGCGGAAATGAGATTGCTGCCGTTGTCACACACCACGTTGCCGATCTCCAGCTTGTACGGGGTCAGCCATTGCTCCACCTGTTTAAGAGCAGCCAGGAGAGCTGCTCCAGTGTGACTCTCCGCTTTGAGGCAAGACATGTCTAAGATGGTGTGACACTGTCGTACCTGGCATGCATCATAGGCCCTGGGGTGCGGGAGCTGTGTAGCTGGAGCGGAGATCGCGGCACCAGCCAAGGAGGAGGAGGAGGATGACGACAGCGAAGAGAATGTAGCAGGCGTAGAGGAGGTGGCAGGAGGACTGCCTGCAAGCCGTGGAGGTTTCACAAGTTGGTCCGCTGCGCAGCCACGTACTCCCTGCTTGCTGCCATCGGTCACCAGGTTGACCCAATGGGCTGGGTAAGTAATGTAGCGGCCCTGCCCGTGCTTGGAAGACCAGGCATCCGTGGTCAGGTGGACCCTTGACCCAACGCTATTTGCAGTAGATGACACCACTTTCCTCTCAACTGCACGGTACAGTTTGGGTATGGCCTTTTGTGAAAAGTAATTGCGGCCTGGTATCTTCCACTGCGGTGTCCCAGGGGCCACAAATTTACGGAAAGCCTCTGACTCCACCAGCTTGTATGGTAATAGCTGGCGAGCTAATAGGTACGCCACGCCAGCTGTCAGACGCTGGGCAAGAGGGTGACTGGCAGAAATTTGCTTCTTATGCTCAAATACTTCCTTTACGGACAGCTGGCTACTGCTGTGGGCAGAGGAGAAGGAACCGCTCAAAGGCAAAGTTGGTGTGGAGGAGGGTGGCTGTGAAGGTGCAAGGGAGAAAGCGGATGAAGACAATGCACCTGAAGGAGGAAGAGGAGAAGGAGGGTGGCTTTTCTTTTGGATGCTGCTTTTCCTCAGGTGTTCTTGCCATAGCTGTTTGTGCCTTTTCTCCAGGTGCCTTCGTAAGGCACTTGTCCCTACGTGAGAGTTGGCCTTTCCACGGCTCAATTTTTGCTGGCAGAGACAACAGATGGCTTTGCTCCGATCTGCGATACACATGTTAAAACATTTCCAAACCGCTGAGCCCCCCCTGGGGTGATGGCGCTACGGTGGCATCAGCAGCTGACGTTGAAGGGCATGTTGGATGGCTGTCCATAGCTGGCAATATATGGCACCGGACACTGCCTCCAGCTGTTTCTGAGGACGAGCTCCCTCTGCTTCTATCATGGACTCGTCTCCTCCTACTCCTCTCTGACTCCCCCTCTGAACTGTCCCCCTGGTCATCTCCTCTATTGGGAACATACGTGGCATCCGTATAATCGTCCTCATAATCCTCCTGCCCAGCTTCGCTTTCCTTAGACACCTCCACAACTGCACCAACATCAGGTGGTTCATCATCCCCCTCCTCACACGTTACATCCATACTATCGCCACCTAACTCAGACGTATGAGGTGGTGTACCTGCGCCTTCTTCTTGTTGTAGCATTATTGGCTGTGAATCAGTGATTTCACCACCACCACCAAATAACTCCTGCGAAGTGTCAAATGCAGCGGATGTGGTGCTTGTACTAGCGCTGGTGGCTGCGGGAGATGAGGTGTTCTGTGTTAAATACTCAACCACGTCCTCACAATTTTGGGAAGTGATGGCACGTGCCTTCTTCTGAGCACTGTACTTTGGGCCAGGTCCACACGAAATCACAGCAACACCACCTCGCACAGACCTGCCGGTGCCAGGTGGCCTTCCTCTGGGTCTGCCTCTACCTCTTCCTCTACCTGGTTTGTCCATTTTGCTAGGTATATGCAGTAAGGTGAGTTCACTGAACAGTAAAGGTAGTTATATGCAGTGAGGTGGGTTCACTGAACAGTAAAGGTAGTTAGATGCAGTGAGCTGGGTTCACTAAACACAACAGGTAGTTAGATGCAGTGAGCTGGGTTTACTGAACAATAAAGGTAGTTAGATGCAGTGAGGTGGGTTCACTCAACGATAAAGGTAGTTAGATGCAGTGAGCTGGGTTCACTGAACAGTAAAGGTAGCTTAAATTGAGGGTGTGGAGATTAAAAAGTTCGAATGAAAGCATCTGCTGCTCAGCCTCTCATAAGGAATTTACAAAACTTTTGTCTACAACACTTTGTATGACATTCCCTAATTCGTTATCTAGGGATCTAGAGTGTGTCTGTTCACTCCTGTCCCGCCCCTCCTTATGACCATGAAAAGAAAACTCATAAGAAGAGGAGGATGGTGTCTTTCTGGGAAGCAGGTACAAGGCATTCCAGAACGGACTGGCCGGGGGCAAAGGGGGGAGATTTTCCTCCAGGCTGCTGGTACAGTGCCTGGTGCATTGAGGTTTTTCTTGTATAAGGCAATGTGAAGCACTAGGCTGGCTGAAGAGGCTTGCCTTATGCAGAGTCCATAGAAAAAAAACCTCTGTCTGCTCTCTCACATTGTAAAGACTGCATGTGGATAGCTTGATAAGGAATGACAAAGGTTGAAACGTTTTCAACGGTTCCTAGACTCCAAGAGGGCAACAGCAGCCTTGTATGAGAGATTGGCAGGGGCAGGAGTCATATTACAGGCAAGTAGCCTCTGTGTGATTTGGGACTGCAATACAGATAAGCTCTCTGCTCCATTTCAGGCTATTCTCAGTATCTCTCCTCTTCTCTTCCTTATTAACTTCCCCCTCCCCCCCCTCCCCTTACCCTAGTGTTGGCTGTCTTCTTGTCATACAGGAAAGCTAAATAAAAGAAGTGTTTTTCTCGACTCTCACTCTGGGTAGTGTAATGGTTAAGGGCTCTGCCTCTGGCACTGGCGACCTGGGTTCCAACCTCAGCAAATCTCTGCTTTTCTAGCTCAGTTAAGGTGGCCATACACTTTATTATTATTATTATTATTATTATTATTATTATTATTTTTATTATTATTTATTGTATTTATAAAGCGCCAACATATTACGCAGCGCTGGACAATAAATATATACAATGATACAAGGATACAAGGATGACATACATAGGGTTATACACATAGAACAAAGTTATACATACAAATTGTACAAAATACATGATCATGCAATATGGGCTGGTTAGGTAGGCCCAGTAATACAAGTACAGGCTGTTATAGGACAGGAGCACATGATCCTGTAGATTACACTAGGGAGTGGAGGACCCTGCCAGAGGCTTACAATCTAAAGGATACACTTAAAGATTTGCAGCAGATTTGACCACCAGATAGATTTCTGTCAGGTCGAATCTGACAAGAATATGATGTGTGCTGCCGCACATTAGGAACAGATTTCCAATAGATTTCAGAATGAGATCTATTGGAAATCTATTGAAAATCGATCTAAATGCATTATTGGACGATTAGATCCAATGCAACTCTATGGGCCATGGATCTGCTGCCAGCAGCAGATCTACCTAGATTTTCCATCCTGTCAGATCAAATCCCTTGAAATTGGCCACAAATTGATCGATGGTTGAAATCGACCAGTATATGGGCCCCTTAAGCCAGCACCTATTCAGTAGGAGACCTTGGGCAAGACTCCCTAACACTGCTGCCTACTGAGCAAGTCTTAGTGGTTGCAGCTGAAGCAATTTGAGTCCGCCAGCAGAAAAATGCCATATAAATGTTCCTTGTCATTCACCACTTTGCCCCCATCTTACCCTCACAATTTAATCACCCCAGTCTTATTAGTAACCCTAGCCTATAGCTGTAAATATATGCATTCATTTTTACTGACAGATTCTTTCACTGTGATCGAATCTGGTGATTATCAACCACCCACATCGATCAATCCGTGGCAAAAAAATGTATCAAAATTACCATCAAACAGTACATTTTTCAATTGGACACAGTGGTATAGAGGCGGTAGACCGGCGGCTCATAGTATTGCACTGAACCACTGCTGTAATATGATGATTTTCTGGTGCAATGCTGCAGCATTGCAATTATTTTAATGGGGTGGAGGGGTGCGCCACAGGTTTTCTCGCCTGGAGTGACAAAATGGCCAGAGGCGCCCCTGGTGGTGAGGTCACAACCTCTGTATCCCCTATTGCTACACCACTGCTGTCCGTTTCATGGATACCGATATGGTGCTGTTTGACAGTATTTGGGCGTTCCCAATCTGATATACTGGATTCAAACACCAAAACCAGGACTAAAGGTGCTCATTAATGGTGCGTTTTTAGCGGACAACCATATTTTCAATCCGATCATTTACATCAAAAGATCACTGAGAGCTGGAACCCACTAGAGCAATTTTGTGAGCGTTTAGGGAGTGGTTCAAAACGCTAACGATCTCCTTAACCGTTTAGCTAATGTTAATGATGGGCCAAATTCCACTGGAGCGATTGTGATTACCAAAATCGCAAACACAGGACATGCAGCATGTTTAGCGTTGGCGGTTAATGTTTCTGCAATGTAAAGTATATAAACGCTGGCGTAATCGCTCATCAAAACCTACACAGAGCGATTTTGCTAGCGTTTTTTAAATTACTGTACACTGTGAAAAAAATTAAATTAATTGAAAGGACAAATCCGAATTAAAACTGCTAATCGCTACACAATCGCTGGCAAAACACTTACACTTGTTTAAATCGCGACCGAAACTCTAGTGAAATCGCCTACAAAACGCTCATACAAAACACTAGCGATTGCGATTAGCGATGGCGTTTTGTAGTGGGTTCCAGGCCTGAGGAGGGTATTGTGGCACAAGCTCTTGTAGAATTAGCTAAAGGGGCCCATACACTGAGCCGATTATTGGCCGATCGATCGAAATCAAAAATCGATTGGCCGATCGATTTGCGGTCGATTTTGATCGATTTCAATCGATTTGACATGCTGGAAAATCTAGGTTGATCTGTTGAGATTGCTTATCATTTTCCATTGCATTGGACCTAATGGAAATCTGATGGCAAAAAAATGCCATCAGATCGATTTTCAATAGATTTCATACTGAAATCTATTGGAAATCTGTTCCTAGTAAAAATCAAGCAGCGGATTGAGCCACTGGCTCGATGCCGGCGCATCCCCACTCGTCCGCACAAATCGATCCCCACCGGCGCTCCTTATCAGCCGATTATTCCCCGCTATTGTCCGCCGGCAGGGATCGAGCGGGGATTCTATCCGGCAGGTCATCGGACCTGTCGGATATTATCAATCGAGCCCATCAGTGGCTCGATTGATAAGGAAAGAAAGTGCAGTGTATGCCCAGCATAACGAGTGGCCACGTTTTAGATGGTTTACACATTGGGTTAGTGACTATTCAGAGGTTTCCCTCTACTGGAGTAAGGCCTAGTTGACACCGAGCGGTTTTTGGAGCGATCCGCCGGCCACATCCACCTGGAAAAACGCTTGGCTAATGTATTGCAATGGGATGGTGCACACCGGCGGTTTAAGATTTTTGCCAAGCCGCAAACGCGCCTCCTGCTGCGCGTTTGCGGTTTTCGGAAGCGTTTCGTCCTCAATGTAAAGTATAGGAAAAACGCAAACCGCTCTGAAAAACGCTACTTCAGAGCGGTTTGCCAGGCATTTTTGTTACAGAAGCTGTTCAGTAACAGCTTTTACTGTAACAATATGTGTAATCTGCTACACAAAAACGCACCCAAAACCGCTAGGTATGGCTCTTACACACCAGAGCCCACTTCTGGCGTTTTAACGCAAAGTCTATACTTTGCGTTAACCAAGGTAAAAGGAAAGTCCTTAGACTTTCCTTTTATCTTTCACACCCGACGCTGCGTTTCGATACGTTGCGGTACGACGCGTCCCGGCGCATTTTATCGTCGGGAATTGCCGTTTCCCCTTCGGGGTAATTAACTACCACCGCCGCTACTCAGCGTCGCACCGGAGTTTCCCGACGACACGCCGCAACGCGTGCAGGAGCCGTTCTCCTGCACGCTTTTGGTGTGTAACGAGCCTTAGAAAACCTCTCTAAACATACCTAGAATCGCTCTGAAATCAGCTCCCAAAACCGCTAACGTATTGCGGATCTGCTAGCGGTTTTGGTGTGCACTGGGCCTAAGTGATTTTTGTTCAAAAGAATTTCCCTTCAGGTTCACACAGAGCCAAAACTGCTGAGCGGTTACATCTGAGCTTATAGCCTGTGCTGCTTTGCATTGTCTCTGCTGCTGGAATGTGGATTGTGGACATACAATGCAGAGATCTGGTGTCTTGGTGTGGCTTAGCGACGTCATGATGCAGGGAAGTGTCCGCCCCACACGTGTCTGGACTCCCGGCTTCATATACAGAATACTAGTATCTCTTTCTAGACACTGAGTGCAGCACATATTGGTGGAGAGTTCAGCTGTAGTAGGGTGTGAGAAGAGTAGCATGGAGATCCGAGTTCTGTGAAAGAAGCACATCTTCCAGCCTGTCTGCCTTACATACCGCAGCCCTCATCGCTCCCATCACTGACTATTATCCCGCTATTTTTTATGCTGGGTGAGTGATTTCCGCATCTCCGAGACAAGAATTACACAACGCGTTCCCATCTGCACAACACGGACGGGACCATTTACCTTTTCCTCTGTATTACTATAAAAAGAGAGAATTTCAGGCAGTCCGTAGCATATACTGTCCTTTTCATAGGCATCAATAGCACGTTCTCTAATCCATTTGCCGTCGATGTATGCAAGTTACTACCACTAATTAATTGTTAGCACGCACTGTAAGTTGTGTGATTTGACTCTCATGCCTATTGCTACTTCTTGTATAGCAGTGAGTCAGCTATCCATCTCACGTTCACATGTGTTACTGACCGTCTGTTATTGCAGATAAAGCCCTCCATAGAGGCTTGTCCCTACTGACTGCAGCGCTGACTGGTTTAGATTGAGGTTTTGCTAGAAAAATTTTCCTCCAACTTTTTAGGCATATTATGAAAGTCACCATTGAGAGAGAGCCTTTGGTCTTTCTACCTACAGTTTTTTTTTATTGCACTTATTAGGGAAGGTATGGATATTTATAGTTTTCTGTAACAGTATGATTGATTACAATTTGTTTTGTGGAATGTGTAGCCAGGATGGCTAGAGGTTTATCAGTCTGTTATATGTATTTTAACGCAACTTTCCTGTGGGCCTGCTGCATTTTCAGGAAACCTGCGATTCTGTGTAGCATAAAAAAAAAAATACAACCTGCACTACTTGTTCTCACAACACGTGATTCCTCATTGAAATTCACTGGCTACTGTAAAGACCCGTTTCCACTAACTGGTGCAGTTTCCGCGCCAAATCCGCAGTTTCCCAGCAGGCAAATCGCGCAGAGAAACTCTGCCATAGGGTACAATGGCGCCTCCGGCCGAATCGATTGTGCTAGCGATTCGGCCAACATTTCCAACTGAAATGGTGCAGGAGGCTGCAAATCCCATAGCCTTGCATGACACGGCTGATGGTATTCATCTGTGTATCCGCACACCAGGAAGTGACACCGCGCGTCTTACAGATGCATGCATCAAAAGAAGTGTAAACTGTCCCTAAAAGAAATCAGAGATAAACACACATATTGTGCAAAAAAAAAATGCTTGTGAGAAATCGTCTGCGTTTACTGCACACGCCTCACTTCCTCACTTAGAAATGTTATATTTATATAGCTTTTAGCGCATGAAAAAGTTAATATAGACCAGTGTTTCTCAACATTGTTACAGCATGTACCCCATTATGAAAGATGGTGTACTCCCCATCGTAAAAAGGTCTCAAGTACCTCCTGAAATGTTTGAATTTGTTAGGAGTGCTCCAGAAATGTTGTGTAAATGTATTTGAAACATTCCTTTATAGTTTTAATTGCACACATTTATACATTTTTAGTTTTAATTGATGTAAAATACTTAATATATACTTTATAACCACCCATCAGTAAGACTTGCAACCTGAGCTTTATCTCCTATGCTTATATAAAGATCACATATTATTATAGAAATCATTAAGGTGGCCGCACACCATACAATTTTTTTAAAATATCTGTTTAATTTAAGAATTGCAATCAATTTTTCTGACTGTAACATTTCAAAATTCTGACCAATGTACCACACTCGTATGTTCAATTTTTCCCCAATTATAATAAAAATGATTGGAAACTGAGAAATCTGCTAGAAAAATTGAAGAAAAATTCCCAGCATTCTGGATCGATAAAAAATGAAAAAAAAAATGGAAATCTGATCAGATTTTTCAGTCGAATGGAAAAAAAAGCTTTTTATTTATTTATTTATTTTTTGGAAATCTGATCATATTTATCGAATTTCTGTAAAATTGGATCATTTTATTGTACTCTGTGTGGCCACCTTAAAGGTGGCCACACACCATAAAATGTTTAAATATCTGTTCAATTTAAGAATTGCAATCAATTTTTCCTGACTGATTGTAACATTCCAAAAATCTGACCAATGTGCCACATGCCTGTGTTAAATTTTTGCCCAATTATGATAAAAATGCTTGGAAACGCTGACAAAATTGCTAGGGTATGCATATTAATAAACTGACAATCTAACAAACACCATACAATCTTTAGAAAGATTGAAGAAAAATATCTGGCATTCCGGATCAATCAAAATCGAAGAAACCAGGAAATCCGATTGGATTTTTCAGTCGAATGAAAAAAAAGCTTTTGATTTTTTTGCGGGAGATCCGATCGTTTTTATCGAATTGCCGTAAAATCGGATCATTTTATTGTATAGTGTGTGGCCACCTTTAGAGTGTACAGGCTGTCTACTGCTTATTACCCTGTTCCGTTTCAAGAGATTGTTAGTTGAATTTGTAAGTTGAATCCTGTGTTAAATATGGTGAAATGTGGATAAATTACAACTCTGTATTTGGACATGTAGTGTAAACAGTTTTTTTAGTTGTTTTCAATTTTGTTTATCAATTTTAGTTTATACAATAGTGTAACAATTAATAATAGACATATGTAATAAAAAAACAAAACAGTGTTGTACAGGGGAGTAATTATAAATCATGGGTGTTCACCAGCAAAACGAATGCACAATCTAATCCCTACCATAGTCCTATGTCAATATATCGTGTTTGTATCGTAGTCTAGGGCCAGTTTAGAGAGAAGCCAATGAACTTATCTGTATATTTTTGTGTCTTTTGGGGGGATGTGGAAGGAAAACTGAGTGTCCAGAGGAAACCCACACAGACATGGGAAGAACATAGACAGTCTATGCAGATAGCGCCCTGGCTGGGATTTGAACCAGGAAAAGAGGAATTGAGGCCTCCTACCCAAGAGTTCTCGGATATTTCGCTAAGAAATGTTCAACCACAGCAAGTTTACAAGATTCTACACGTTCACAAGAGTCAATATGATCTATGGTCTATCTTGAGCCACCAAGATAACTGTTTTGGACTTGCGTCATGCAAGTTCGGATTCTCAAAAGTCCCTATGTGAGAGGATAGGTGTGACCGCATAGAGTATGTTAAAGGGAACCTAAACTGAGAAGGATATGGATTTTTCCCTTTTTTAAAATAATACCAGTTGCCTGACTCTCCTGCTGATCCTGTGTCTCTAAGGGCGCTTTCACATTAGGGCAGATTTTCTGCGTTTCAACGCAAAGGATAAAGTTTGCGTTACCCAAGGTGAAATGAAAGTCCATAGACTTTCATTTTAGCTTTCACATATAACGCAGCCTTTTTGTGCGTTGCGTTGCACTGCACCCAGGCGCAGTTTTTCGGCCAACGCTAGCTTTATGCGTTACAATGTTAGTCAATGTAAAACGCACACTATGCGCGTTTTTAATCCGTTAACGCAGGCAATCAGTCCCAGAATGCAACAGAAGAACAATGTAGAAAGTTGAAAACTAAAAGAAAAAAAAATTACCTGCGTTTTCCTATGTCCTGTAACGCATTGAAAACGGATTAAAAACGCACACTCACTGCAGTGCACTGCAGTGCAAAACGCATTAAAACGCATACAACAAAACGTATGCTTTGAGCGTTCTCCAACGCAAGCTCTGATGTGAAAGAGCCCTAATACTTTTAGCCACAGCCCCTCAACAAGCCTGCAGATCAGGTGCTCTGACTGAAGTCAGACTGGATTGACTGCATGCTTGTTTCAGGTCTGTGATCCTGCCACTACTGCAGCCAAAGGCATCAGCAGGACCGGCAGGCAACTGGTATTGTTTAAAAGGAAACATCCATATTTTTCTCAGTTTAGGTTCCCTTTAAGGGCACTTGCACTCTGTTATGAGTTTGAACTGCAATGGAGACTTAGGGCCTGTTCATACTTGCTGCGTTTGTAGAACGCGTATAAATTCAAAGAAACGCAAGTTGAAAAACGCATGCGTTTTTCTTGCGTTTGAATGCGTTTTCTATTGCGTTTTGCACAAACACGTGACCCAGGGGAAAAAAAAGAATTATGGGAACCGCAGAGGAAAACTGACGCTAAAAACGCAATAGTACGCGTTTTTGATGCGCGTCCATAGACTTTCATTGCGTCCGTTTCTATGCGTATCGCACAGAACTGCGTGCAGCAATGCGGATGAGAAACGTATGCGTCTCATACGCATACATGTGAACTAGCCCATTCAAAAGCATTAGGAGCCGTTTCTATGCGTTTTTGGTACCAGTACGCGTTCCCTGAAAACGGCTAGGAACGCATATAGTCTGAACAGGCCCTTAACATAGACTTGAATTCAAAGCCTGCATGCAGCGAGTTAGATTAAGGCGATCCTTTACAGACAGACGTGTAAACAGCCTCATAGAATTGTTTGAGCAGTGAGTTGGCATGTAGAATTATTCAGCAATGCACTAGACTTATGGCTGATGGCAAATCGACCAGTGTATGGCCACCTTATTTAGTGTGCAAGGGCCCTAATGCTATGTTGCACCAAATGTGAAAAGTTTATGTAAGGGAGAATATTACACTAACATGGTCTATTTTTTCCATCTGTAATTGTGTCCAGTTGACTGGTCTTAAGAGGTTGTCTGCTATTTGTGCCCAAAGGGGTATGTGCATGATGATGTTGGTCAGCAGTGTAAGGGTAATTGTGCTGCGATGTAATATTTCAAAGAATTTGGGAATGAGGGAAGTTTTTATTTTTTTATTTTTATGGAGGTGCATATTAATTTATGTAATTTGCATCTCAAGGTTCCAACAATGAATTATTTTATGCTGCCTCATGCTGGGGCTACTGGGCAATGCAGTGTCTAGCTGGGGCTACTGGGCAATGCTACCTCATGCTGGGGCTGCTGGGCAATGCTACCTCGTGCTGGGGCTAATGGGCAATGCTGCTTCGTGCTGGGGCTACTGGGCAATGCTGCCTCGTGCTGGGGCTACTGGGCAATGCTGCCTCGTGCTGGGGCTACTGGGCAATGCTGCCTCGTGCTGGGGCTACTGGGCAATGTTGCCTCGTGCTGGGGCTACTGGGCAATGCTGCCTCGTGCTGGGGCTGCTGTGCAATGCTGCCTCGTGCCGGGGCTGCTGGGCAATGCTGCCTCGTGCTGGGGCTACGGGGCAATGCAGTGTCTAGCTGGGGCTACTGGGCAATGCTGTCTCGTGCTGGGGCTACTGGGCAATGCTGTCTCGTGCTGGGGCTACTGGGCAATACTGCTTGGTGCTGGGGCTATTGGGCAATGCTGCCTAGTGCTGGGGCTGCTGGGCAATGCTGCCTCGTGCCGGGGCTGCTGGGCAATGCTGCCTCGTGCTGGGGCTGCTGGGCAATGCTGCCTCGTGCTGGGGCTGCTGGGCAATGCTGCCTCGTGCTGGGGCTGCTGGGCAATGCTGCCTCGTGCTGGGGCTGCTGGGCAATGCTGCCTCGTGCTGGGGCTGCTGGGCAATGCTGCCTCGTGCTGGGGCTGCTGGGCAATGCTGCCTCGTGCTGGGGCTGCTGGGCAATGCTGTCTCATGCTGCTTTGAGTACAAATTGAAAAGCTCTGAATAGAGGGTCAATTTAAATGGGCTATTGGGTTAGAGTACATATTTTCTTGGGCGTTAAGGAAATTTCCCTGAATTTAATGTTCTTGAGGGCAAAAAAAAACCAGATGGCCATGATTAGCAAGCAAGAACATTTTCGGTGTTATGAGATGCAGGGTTAATTGGTGGCACTAAAATTTTGCATTTTTTCAGACATTTTTTTTCGGAGTCATTTTTCTAAAATTGATGAATCTTACTTGACTGTCTTGTATGTAAGATATGAAAACAAACTATTCAGTATATTTGTCACCATAGCAGCAATTAATTCATAGCGTAGATTTAGAGATAAAATTGGTGCATAACTTTTCATGTTTTATCATTCCTGTTGTTCTTGGGGAGTACCGTAACTTGAAGCTTCACAATACATTTTAGGATAACCTTGACTTTCATCAGAAGAGTGAAGAAGTGTGGCGTTCATTCATAAAGGCCGCTGTACACACGACACTTAAGGTGCCCATACATCAGACGATGTATGGGCAGATCCATCAAGAGACGGATCTTTCTCTGATTGAATCTGATTTGGAGAGTGAACAGTTGCCCGCACATACACTGCAGGCTGATTCCCGATTGATTTCAGCATGAAATCTCTCAGGAATCAGCCTTGTGACGCATCATCCGCTGCCTTGCCCCCCCCCCATATAAAATGTTCTCACCCAGTGCCCTATACTTTCCTTGACCGTGTCCGCTGCTGGCTCTGACTCCATCCACAATTTTCATATACGCCCCCATGTGGTTGTCGGCGTGTATGTGGCCGCTTGTGTGATGTCACACATGCACTGACATTACACCGGCAACCACATGGGGGACGTATATGAGAATTGCAGACGGAGCTGGAGCCAGCAGTGGATTTGAACAGGCAAAGTATAGGGCACTGAGTGAGAACATTTTGCGTAAGGGGGGGAGGGGGGGAACGACACAGCATCGGGGATTTCACCACGTTCATCGCTTATCCTAATATCGCTCGCCATTACCGCCACGCACTCGATCGACCACGACAGCCCGATATCTTGCAGCATGTCCAATGGATACGTATGACCAATTTCGGCCCCGCAATTGGTCGCATCGTCAATCTTGGCAGCACTGATTTTTGTCTGATTCAATGATTATTGGATAGTCTACCGGCCGCCAAGTCGATAGATGTATGGTTACCTTTAGCACTTCTGCTGTGATGGAGAACACAATTGCACAGGTCCATGTGGGGCTACATTATGTATATATATATATATATATATATATATATATATATATATATATATATATGTATATATATGTATATATATGTATATGTATGTATATATATATATATATATATATATATATATATATATATATATATATATATATATATATATATATATATATATATATATATATATATATATATTATACAAAGTTGTCCGTAAGTTTGATATCTATAGAATTTCTTACGGTGTCCAGGTAGTCCCCGACTTACGAACGCCCGACTTATAAACGACCCGCCGATACGATTGGCATGGATTCTGTGTTTCCATGGGAACAAGTCAATTTTTTTTTTTAATTGGACTTGTAGTTTTTGAGAAAATCTATTTTAAAAAATGGCTTTTGAACATGAATAAGCAGTTACAGAGGGCAGAGGTGACACAGAGGGAGACACTGGAGGCCCAGGGGGGCACAGAGGAGGTTCTGGGAACAGAGATGGCACAGTGTTCCAACTTAAGAACAGATTCAGGTTAAGAACGAACCTACAGTCCCTATCTCGTTCGTTAACCGGGTACTACCTGTATTAAAAAAAAAATCTGCAGATTTTTACCTTGGTTGCATGTCTCTTCTGTTGATAGCTTTATAGATGTTTCTCTATTTTTCCTCTGCAGGCTAAACATTGATAAGGTTTTATTTTCCATATCTATAACATTTGGCATTGGTTCATTTACTACCATTAATACTCCCTATTTAAGTAGTTTCTCCTGATTTTCTAAGGTAGGAAGTTTTGTGGAGGGAATGGAGTAAAGGTTACTTATGATAATGTGGTCAGCATTAGAAACCAGATAAAAGTATGGCACACTTGCCTTGCAGCACCAGGGTTCAAAGTTCAGCTCATAGGTCACAATGTACTTGGAAGCCCATATGTTCTGTCTGTGTTTGAAAGGTTGTCTCCTTGGCACTGTTTTTTTTTTTTTGGGGGGGGGGCAAATCCACAAAACATACTGGTACATTGACCATTGACACCAACCCGGATCGCTCAGAAACAGCCTTATCGGTCTGCAGACAGACTGTACACACGCTGGACTGTCGCTGGAACGCCCGCCCAGCGGGAGGTGACAACGGACCCGTCGTTGCCTTTAGTACGGCGTGTGTACGGGCCTTAAGGCATTAAAGAGGACTTGAACTAAAAAAAAAGTCACTAAATTGAGACTCGTTATCCTCTTTATCCCTTAGTAATTAATTATTAGATAAAAAACACTTGTCACATGCAATATAAAAATATATATAGTTGCACAATTCAACTTTGAGTAAAAGGTTTTTTTTTTTTTTTTTAGACTGGCAGGCTCCATGTTGCAGCTCTCACTCCATGGAAGGTGCAGAGTCAGATTCCCTGGGCGGTGTTACAGGTGTCCCATTCACGCCCACTAAACGAGATTTACAGCCCTGTGTCATGATGTCATCAGTAGAGATGTGGTGAACGGTTCCCGAACCGTTCGCCGGCGAACATCTCTTATTCCATGGGCCTCTTACTACTTCCGGGTCGCAATGACCCGGAGTAGTACGCCTGCGCTGCCCGGCGGAGCGCCTCCTAGATGGGCTCTCTGTTGAGCACTGTCCCTCTACTCCGCTTCTAGCTTCTCTCTTCCCCCCCTCCACCATCTACTCTGCTAGGCTCTCTCGTGCCTTCTTCCCTCGGCTGTCTGCTCTCCCTCCTCCAATAGCTCTCTCTCCCTCCTCTCCACTCCTCTAATCCCCTCTCTCGTCCCTCCGCGGTCTGCTCCACCTGAGTCAGCTCTGCCTGTCATTTCCCCTTCTTCTGCCTTCCGAGGAGGCGCCAACTGACGACGTAAATTGTAAACAAAATATGCCTGCAAGAACTCTAGCGAGCATATTACATATTGGGTGGCATTTAGCTGACGTACAAGGTTTCCCAGCGTTCTCTTCAAGCCTGCTGCCGCAGCAGCCTTCGTCACTGGTGGGAGGGGATTATTTCAATTATAAGTTTTATTTACATGTTTTTATCATATATTGCACACTTTTTTGACTATGATTTTTAAAAAGGATTCTGATGTTTTTTTTTTTTATTTAGAGTTCAGGTCCACTTTAAGGAAAAGGTTTATGCTATATAAATGCATGATAGTAACTACTTTCCCAAACAAATAAAAAGGTTTCTTCTTCTACTGACGGTGTTGCTATTGGGAAGAGTTGGGGCTAATTTAGGTGGATGGTTCAGCGACGGTGAACGACGGCTGCAGCACTCCTCACTTAAATATATGTCCATTCATGTGAATGGACAGCCATCAGTACTATCGCTAATTGTCGTTCTACTGCCGCGTTTCAATCACAATTTTTACTGTTGTCTGCCCGGCGCTTAGCCAATCCTGGAAGCAACATATTGCTTCCAGGAACATTTACTGCCACGCTTCCCTGTGGGGATGAAAAACACCACACGCCTGGAAGCGGTGCTAAATGCTTTTCTGCATGCTTGCAAAAAAAGCATTTGGAACGAGACGCCGAGCTGCCGAGAGTGGCTGGTTCAGACGTCCACCTGAACCAGCCATTACTCCCTGGCATTTCATGCTCAATAGAAAACGTAGGGGATATTTCTAGGGGGATGCAGACATCATGTCAGAGAGTCTCAGCTTTATCCAACACCAAAAAAAGGAAGAAAATGGATGAAGTTTGGCCTTACAATTAGTCCATAGCAATTTGATCATAGTTTGTGTAGTTAGTTATGAGCTTATATGGTTACTAGTTTATTTTCAACCTAACATATTTGAAAGGGACACAAACTGCACAAGAAAAATAGTTAATAGTTAACATCTGAGAGTCATCAATGCTGTGTTAAACAGCCATAATAAATTCTTATCTGGCAGTGTTCACACAGTATTACAGGAATGACAGGTCCACAAGTCTGATCACTGCTAATGAGTTAAGCTGCCTACAGCATCCCCTTGAGGATCTAGCTCAATACAGTGGTGTATGAGATGAGCTCTGTACTGACATGTCGCTTGGGTGTGCTCGAAAGTTGTGTACTGTTTCTATAGCGAGGGAGGGAGGGAAAGTGGCATGGTGCATGATAGAGTGGCTTCTGGTTGGTGGGGAAAGGAGGCAGATATTGCAGTAGTTTACCAACAAATGCAGCGTGATGAATCTCTAAAGCGGATCCGAGATGAAAAACGAACTAGTAACTTGTCTATATATCGTATGTACAGTTTAGATGGTTTAAACAGCACATCTGTCTGCATGCTGCTTTAATAGAATATGATTATTTCTTCCTGTGATACAATGAGGGCAGACATGTTGTTTGTAAACATTACACAGAGGCAGGCTTATCTGCACCATCAGACTGAAAAAACACTAATCCCCCCTCCTCCTCCCTCCTCCCCTCTGCCTCTGAAATCTCTGGCTAGTGATACCTCCCCCTCCTCCTGCCCAGACTGAGCTCCCATGAGCCCTTGCTACTGCCAAGGCTCTCTGAAAACTGTTGGTGGGGCTTATTTAGTTTATAGGGAATTAGAGTATTAAAACAAAAACAAAAAAGTATTTGGCTTGAGGAGTGCCCTATAAACTATAGGAAAGGAACACAATTATGCAATGAGTAAAAGTTTATCTCGGATCCACTTTAAGCGACTTTGTGGAATACCTGTATACATGCTAGATTATTTGCAAATACGGCCCCAAACAGCCATTTCAACTGAGTTCCGACTTGCATGCGTATGAGACTTTCTTCTTTCTATCCTTTCTCTTTTTTTTTTTTGGCTTTTTCTTTCTGTATTCTCCTGGTATGCTGCTAATATTCGGATCAGTATCTGAACTTTTCAATCTTGCAAGGTTATGTATCTCCTTCAGGTTGACAAAATTAAGTTGACTTATTAAGATTGGAGGAGAGAAGTTATTCAGCAAATCTGTACTGGATTTCTTTACAGTGTGTGTCAGGTCAAAAAAGTTTGCAACCCCTTACTTGATTCATATTAGCTATATGTGCAAAGCACGCAGCCACATGCCCACAGCCACTCGATTGTGGTGCCGATCGGATCGCAGAGTCCCACAATCAACTTTACAAGGAATATTGTGTGTGATGTCAGCCAGCGAACCACTGTTCCCATTCATTGTATGTTGATTGCAGGGTTGTTTGCGGTGTCTCTGTGCTTCGGCAGTAAACAAGTTTTTTTTTGCCCAATTTGATATTTGATTGTCAAACCATTGGGGTGCGGGGGGGACCCAGTTAGATACTTACCTCATAGAGGTAAGCGTCTGGATGATCCATAGGCTTCTCAGATCCTTCTTGTTAGAACCCTAGACTTTGCGCCCATGCTCCTGTCCATGTACGAGCACAGCTGCACAGTTCAGGCGTGCATTAGCACAGAGCAGCTCGCGCATGTAGGAAAAAGCCGTGCACGCAGTACGAACCGATTCGACAAGCCCTTGTCAAAGCAAATGCAGGCGGTTTTATGTACAGTATATTTTCTATCTCGTCACTTTCCTGGTCCTAAAAAAAACATTCCAGTACACCTGGGTTTAGGCAAGTATGTTCACAAAAAGTGCTAGTTTTAGATTGTGCAAAACATCAAAATAATACATAATAAATGCATATAGCCACATTAACCAATAAAATAACTTCGTGCTATAAATTCATGAACCATAAAGTACAACCAGCAAGAGTTTAATCTGCCAATTCAATTACTGTGAAGCGCTATCAGCAAAAATTAATCTATCCCTAATAAGGTGCTATGTATAGCTAATGGAACAGCAGATAGGTAGACGAATGGTGCTATATAGAAATTAAAGTTATCCTAAAGGCCAGGAAATAGTGTCTAGTGCTGTGCGAATGCTCAAATAGCGCAGCTAGATTCATTGGGTTTGTACCAGCTTCTGAGGGGCTTTCAGCCAATCTATTTTACTAGACACCTTACAGAATAAAAGTCCACATTAATCTTACAAATAGGAGACTCTGCAAGTATTTAACAAAAAGTAAATGCATAACTTATGCGGCATCATACAGGTCCAAGCAAAGATTTGCAGTTCTGAGTGATTTCATGTGACAGCTACACTGTATGCAGCAGAATGGTATGTGTTTACTGCACCGCTCTTTCTGTACCTGATGTAACATGGTTCCTTCCAGTACTTTTCTTTTTATAGTGAGCTGATGGGTAACTGTGCTTTTTACAGATAGGTGGAATCATTTTAAAGGCAATAAGGATTTATGATATATACTTTTGTTGCGTGTTATGCCTGACTGCAATTCTACTTTAATTGAATACAGTGTAATGTTTGTACAGTTTTATAGCTAACATCTGAAACTGTAAATATTTACGCAAAACACAATGCCAGTGTATTACTCCAGTGTTTTGTTTTGATAAAAAGCTGTTTTGTTTTATCAAGATACTGCAATGAGTCTGTACAGCTAATAATGCATATGCCTTTGAAAATAAGTGTTAGCACAATGCCGTGTTTGTAAAGTTTTATATTAAAAACCTTTGAACAAAAACTGTGCATAACAACATTTACTATCTACAGGAGGACAATCCTATCAAAATGGCCGGAAAGAATTCTCATACTTCTGTGGAGATTATTGAACCAGCCATAAATGGCCTTCGTGAATCGAACAATCCAAAGCGAAGACTACATGCCGCCACATTAACTTTTCATAACATCAACTATAGGGTGAAGATGAAGTCCGGCTTGATATGCAAACGAAAAGTTGTTGAAAGGCAGATTCTGTCAGAAGTCAAGTAAGTGTTTTTTTTCCTGTTATGTTCATGTTCTGTCATCCATATATGCGCTATCCATCTTATAGTCCAGGAAATCTGATTGGCTGCTAGAGTTTGTGAAGTGTAAGTTAATGCTGGCTGTGTGGTATTGCTCTATAAATATTGCTGTTTGGTTTACTGCTTCAGAGTGGATTTTGCCACCTGTAATATTTCTCATCATTTGGGATCATGGGATTAAATGAATAAAAATAAAAAATCTATAATAATAATAAATAAAATGCCTTTCTGATGAAGACTACTATTGTCTAACTCACAACTTGCATGCTAGTTCCAGGACAGAGAACCTCTTGATAAAATAGAACTGGCACTCAGCCTAGAACATCAGCCTATATGATGAGATGATAAGGTGGGATCTGAGCAACTTTACTATCCTGCCCATCTCTGTGTTTCCCGTGCTCTCTCTATGTTCTGGGTTGTCCCCACATGTACGCTCCACTTATATAGGAATAACTCAGGACTTAAGAGGCGGAGGAGCTGTGTTGCTTGCAAAATTTTGCCAAAGTATTTTCGATTTAGACTGGCAGCCCCGCTACCAGCTCTCGACCCACAACCCGCTTTCTGGTGAATCTGGTACCCGCACCCGAACTGCAACCTGATTAAGATCAAAACGAGTACCCGAACCCGACCCGCATTTCGGGTAATCCATGGGTACCCGAACCTGATGCAGGCCTCTACTCCGGTGGATGCCAGGAGCAATTCAGGACAAAACTGGGTGGGGACAGGTAAAAAAGTTGATTTATTGCAGGTAAGTGTGAGTTTTTCTGTGTAAACCCTGCACACAAAATCTTTAATGTAATTGCATTAAAAATTAGGCATTTAAAATAAATTTGCAACGCTATTTATGTAAACCGACCTCCTGCAGCTTTTTGTAAGTTCCCAGATCATTATTTTCAATAGCCCAATAAATCCTCACATAGCAAAGATCACAATCAGATCTGCCCTCAGTAATCATGTCACAATGGCCCATATGCAATTCACTTTTTTACCTGAGTTTTCCCCTAGGAGATAATTTTTAATTTTCTATTTAAAATAACTTTCCAGCGCTTTTCAACTAAAAAAGTACCCAAAAGAGGTTGAAAGTGTACAATCAAAATTATTTTGAGCATTTTCTTGCTTTCTGGTGGCTTAAAAGGCATTTTATTGACAATTTAAAAAATGTCAACTTGGAGAAAACTAAGGAGGAAAAATGAATTGCATATGGGCCAATTTGTCTTGTGGCTATTCCATAATGCTGGAAGTCTCCACAGCAGCCAGGAATGACCAGGTTCATGAAATCCTATGTGGGGAGAAACCTCTCTCTCCACATGGACTCAGGACACCGTGACATGGTTACAGGCATCCTGTTGGACTTCTGTGACCTAATGCTGTATGGCCCTATACAAGGCATTTAAAAATCAGCCATTCTCTTGCCATTTGACTGCCTCATTGTCTGTCTAATTAGGTAGTGTTGATAGTTAATTTGTGCTGCTGTATGGAGTAAATATACCCCACACAAAATATGAGGTGTGTTAGAACTTAAGGTCCGTACACACGCCGGACTTTAGGCAACGACGGGTCCGTCGTTGCCTCCCGCTGGGTGGGCGTGCCAGCGACAGTCCGGCGTGTGTACGCTCTGTCGTCAGACTGATACGGCTGTTTCTGAGCGATCCGCCCGGCAGATCGCTCAGAAACAGCCGTATCAGTCTGACGACAGAGCGTACACACGCCGGACTGTCGCTGGCATGCCCACCCAGCGGGAGGCAACGACGGACCCGTCGTTGCCTAAAGTCCGGCGTGTGTACGGACCTTTAGTCCAGTCTTATAAATGTGCTGTAATTTTTAAGGTGGATAGTGGTAGGAGAGGGAAGATGACGAGGTGGGTAACATGGGTTTAAGGCATGAACCAACAGAACGATCTGCATGTGGAGGATAAAAAAGTTGCATAGCAGCAACCTGCTGCGAAGTTCTAAAGGGTCCTCAAAAACAGGCCCAACGCCATGGGCACTAAATGGCAGCTGCATAATGCCATTATAGTCAGTGGATGAATACTAAATCAGTTGCAGCCCACCCCTAAGTCTGGTCACAGGACCTTTCTTACTGTTCTTTTGCTCACTTGATGGCCTTCCCCCGTCAAGTGAGTCCTGCACAGGTGCAGGCATACTGCGCCTGCGTAGGACGTGCTTAAAGGGGGGTAAGGTGAAGAAGAATACATGTGGCTTGGGGCCAACTCTCATTCGTCTGAAAAGAAAACTAACAGGGAACGGAGGGCACTTGAGGACCGGCGAGGGCACAGGACAGCTGCAGAGGGATTGGGGAAGCCCCAGGTAAGTAAAACTTTTCAAGGGTTAAGGTTCCGTTTAAAGCATACCTGAACCGGTGAAACATTTTTTTATTTCTCCTCCTTTTTTTTGGGATCAGACCCCATAGTATTTAAAACCCCTCGGCGTCCTCTGGATCTCCTTTTGTTTTTTTGCTGTTACCCCAGTTAAACAGTGCATGCACTGTCCAGGCCACTTGCCTCCTTGACAGTGTTCAGGTGTGCTTTAAAGTGAACCTTGAAAGGCAGTGCAGGAGGGGCAGATGGGATACAGAGGCATGCTCCCTGGTCCATGACATGCCTCTGTGTCCCCTATGCGCTCCCTCTCCCACCACCCGACAAACCTTAACACCCCCCGTGCACGCCACGCTGTGACACCCGCCACCCCCCCCCCAAAAAAAAAATTGACATTCAGCTTGTCGCCAAACTTGAGGGGTATGGGTGTCCCTAGCAGGAGACAAACTCCTCCAAAACGGCCACTAGGGGCATTCCTGATTCCCCTGCCACAGCTGCCATTGGGCAGCTCTGCCTCTGTCCTGTTGATCTTTTGGTGTCAGTGGTGTCTTGAGTCACGACCCTGAAACAAGCATGCAACTGATCCAGTCAGACGAGTCCGAGCACCTGATCTGCTTCATGCTTGTTTAAGGTCTATGGCAAAAAGTATTATAGACAGAGGATCAGGGGAACAGCCAGGTAACTTGCATTATTTAAAAGGAGATAAATATGGCAGCCTCCATATCCCTCTCAGCCTGGGTTCCCTTTAAGAGAAGCTAGATTTGTGCACTTCAGACCAGAAATAAAATTCAAGAGAGGAATGAGACTACTGCAATAGAGGCAATAACTTTGGAGAAAATCTATTTAACCAATAAGGTCTCTAATGAGCTAACTGCAGTCATGAAGCCAAAGCTCCTGGACCATGTGTTCTGTCTGTTCTTAGGGCTCTTTCACACTAGAGGCAGCGGTAGAAAAGGTCAAAAAGCTGCCTTTGGCTGTCAGCATTTCGGTGCGTTTTGAAGGCGTTTTAACGCCAATACATGATAATCAATGAAATGAGAAACTCTGCGGTCAGCCCTAAAAAAGCGTCGGGGAGCTTCAAAAGGCAACACTCAAAAACGCGCCGTTAAGTGTGAAAGGTAAAATGAAAGTCTATGGACTTTCATTTTACCATGGAAATCGCCAACTATGGCCCTGGCGGTAAAACGCCAAAAAAGGCCTCTAGTGTGAACGAGCCCTTAGAGGCAAGAACTTTCCTGCCCTGGCAGACATTGCAGAATCTAGAAACTGGATGTGTCTAGCACATGCTCTGCGATTGGGCATGTATTACTGCAGATCCCTCATGTAAACAAGAGATTATGTTAAAGCAAACCTGCGATTTATAAAACAAAGTTAGATACTTACCTCAGTAGAGGAAAGTCTATGGATCTTCCGCAGGCATCTCTGATCGTTCTTCTTGAGTACATTGAGTAAAACTGAACTAAGAATTTTTACGCCGTCTCTGTCCACCTCCCTGCCTGAAGTAACAATAAATGTTAATAACACTCCCATAACTTCAGCTCCCAAAGCTCGGTGCTTGGGGTGATATTCGACTCATCTCTCTCTTTTATTCCTCATGTTCACTCCATAACCAGCTCCTGCCATCTCCAACTCAAAAACATATCTCGCATCCGTCCTTTTCTCACTCAAGACACAACTAAAATGTTAATACCTGCTCTTATAATTTCTCGTCTGGACTACTGCAACATACTACTCTGTGGACTACCTTCTAACAAACTGGCCCCGCTCCAGTCGGTACTGAACTCAGCTGCTCGTCTCATTCATCTTGCTTCTCGATCTTCCTCTGCCGACCCTCTTTGTCAAACTCTTCACTGGCTGCAAATTAACCAGAGGATTCAGTTCAAACTCCTAACCCTAACCTACAAAGCTCTCCACAATCTCTCTCCCCGGTACATATCCTCACTAATTTCCAGATACAAACCCAATCGCAATCATGTGCAGATCGGCACATGATCTTCTGTTGTCCTCCTCTAGAATCAAATCCTCACATTCACGTTTACAAGACTTCGCACGCGCTTCACCCCTCCTCTGGAATGCCCTCCCTCAACACATCCGTCACTCGCCAACCTTTGTTGCCTTTAAACGCTCTCTAAAAACACACTTGTTCCAACAAGCATATGCGCTACCTTAGGCCACTTCCCTTTGTCCTAAGACCAAATTGCACTCCTTCTAGGTATCCTAAAACACACAGCCTCTATATATTTGCTGCATACTACCCCTCCTCCTGTTCCCGCCCCCATTCCTTTTAGATTGTAAGCTCGCAAGGGCAGGGTTCTCTCCCCCTTTTATTTCTTGATAACCATTATACATTTTATTCATCATGTTAATTTTATCACTGTCATTACCAATTCTATAATTCGTTTTTGTATCATTCTTTGAATTTTGTCACTAATTATGTATCTTGTATTTTGGTGTACACCATTGTCTGTATTATAATGTACCCCATGTTTGTTTCTTACTTTGTACAGCACCACGGAATATGGTGGCGCTTTATAAATCAATAATAATAATAATAATTGCTGGTCACTGAGAATCTCCTTCTTCGGGGTCATGCTCTCGTCCATGAACGGACGCGTCTCAGTGCTTCAGCACGGGCCTTCTTGCACCTGCACAGTGCGGCTGCGCTCATACACAGGCTGGAGCGCAGCTGAGCGAACCTTTTTGACTAGCCCGAGTTGAATAAGGATCTTGGGCTTCCCTCGACTGAGATATCCAACTTTGCTTTATTTTTGCCTTCAGGTGCACTTTAAGTAAAAGTGGCCTAAGAAATACCATCAACGGGGCTTCCCAAGGGATGGTCAAGTAAGATGCCAATAATTTTATGCTAAAGAACTGATGTAGTGAACATGGTTTGAATTCGCCTTAGACTTCTTTTAGATGAATGGCTAAAATGCGCTCTTGTCAGGCAATTCGACCTCCCATCTGGCAGCACTTTTCGGCTGCAATTTTTCCAGCCAAATGGCAGCGTTCATAACCCCAAGCATGTCAGCGTCTGGGTGAGGTTATCTGGGGATCAAAAAATTAGTAATGTTGTGTCTGAACACAGCCGTGACAGCACTCAATATGGTGTCTACCTCTCCATTGCCCGTTACTATGAGCTATCAAGCATCCAGTCCCAGCTGACAGGTGGAGAAAGAGACTTTAGGTACTTAACATACCTAACATACACCCTTTTGTGTCATGGAATGTTATTAATTTAATTGCTTGCACACTGTTAGACATTTATACATTTTAGTCATCATGTTAAATCAAATTGTAATCAGCAGTGCTGTATCTTGTATCAGTGTTCATATTTGATGTATTTCATTGTCTGTATCATTATGTATCCCTTGTTTGTTTTCTTACATTGTACAGCGCCACAGAATATGTTGGCGCTTTATAAATAAATAATAATAATAATAATAACGTCCTGAGGATGACTTCCTGATTTAAATATTCCTCATGGCTTTGAATCTGCATCAATTTGTAGGTTTTTCAACTTGGCACCTGGTCATTGTTTAAAAATGATTTTCCTGATTCTATTCATGACATCCAGAAGGTTGCTCAAACCATGAGAATTAATGAGCCATATTCACCTGGCTCTGAATCTAAAGTGTCAATTAAAATTCCTTCAAAGGTCTTACCAAAGGCCTCAGGACATTGTGTTGTCTACTTTCAAAACCCTAAGAATAAGTAAATGGAACATCTTCATTGTGATTAAGAACACGCGCATCATGACGGAAAAAAAGCAGACAGCAAGAAGCTGTCTGTTGTAGGATGCGCACAACGTTCAAATCCTGAGTGGGCCATCCACTATAAGGCCTAGTGCACACCAGAGCTGTTCGGCTGCGGTTTGCGATCCGCTTGCGGGTGCGAATCCGCTAGGGTAATGTATTTCAATGGGCTGGTGCACACCAGAGCGGGAGGCGTTTTGCAGAACCGCATACTCCCGGGCTGCTGCAGATTTTGGTTTGCGGATGCGTTTCTGCCTCAATGTTAAGTATAGGAAAAACGCAAACCGCTCTGCGGATCTGCTAGCGGTTTTTGGTGTGCACCAGGCCTAATAGTCAGTGCAGTGTTTTTCCGTGCGCATGATTCCAGCAAGTTTGTTCATTACCTTAGAGC
This sequence comes from Hyperolius riggenbachi, assembly GCF_040937935.1. Taxonomy (NCBI): domain Eukaryota; kingdom Metazoa; phylum Chordata; class Amphibia; order Anura; family Hyperoliidae; genus Hyperolius; species Hyperolius riggenbachi. The sequence continues at coordinate 187,722 of NW_027152422.1, read as the reverse complement.
TCTACTTTTGTTAAAATGTACTTAAAACAAATCTCGAGTCAAAAGTTAAATACTTACCCCATGTATTCTGGTCTTGCACCATGCTCTCGAGACTATGGTCAAGGGTCTTCAGATTGCTCCATTCCATGTTCCAAAAAACAATTCCAAAAGACCGTTGGATAGTCTTACTATATGACAAAATGGACACCTTAAATAAATCACAAAGGGCATTAGCTCATTTTATCTTTGCTGCAGTGACTCAAACAATAGCACGAGCTTGGAAAACCCAATTTGTGTCATTTGAAGAAGTTAAACAAAGAGTGACGGCCTTTATGATTCAGGAACATCTGGCGGGTATATTAGATAAGTTGGACAAATACCACAAGATAGGGGATCCTTGGAAATTGTACATGGGCCTAAGTTAATTTATTGTACCAAATTGTTTATAGCATGACTTTAGTGGAATCAGACTTCCTGTCTTCTTCTTTTTCCTCTTTCCTTCTCTCTTTTTCTCTTTTCTGACTTTTCTTCCTTCCATCTGTCTTCTTTCGTTGACCCTCGGATCTTGTTGTTCAATATCCGCCTACAGTAGGCGCATTCTTTTGAGTATAGGATCCCTAATAATTTAAATCTTTATATATTGAGTGAGAAGCCATTGGCGTGACTCAAGTGTTCCTACATTCACCTTGTAGTCCTTCTGTAAGTGCCTACATTGTTAAATATTTTAATCTTTGTACAATTTCTATTGTATATTATATTATATCTTTCTCTCTTTTGAAAATTGAAAAAAACAATACAAATTTTGAAACAGAAAAGTTAAATACTTACCTAGAAAGGGGAAAGCCTCTGGATCCTGTGTAGAGGCTTTCCATGCCGTCCACCATTGCTGAATGTGCACCCCCTCCCAAAGGAATCAGGGCTTGGGGCCATGCTCCTCTGCAGGCATGAATGCAGCCATACTGTGTGATAACAGTCATGTCTGCGCAGTAAGTCGGAGTTGCTCGATTGCATCATGCCTGAAAGAAGTGTGGTGGCAATGTGCAGGAGGGTCCCAGGCAGTGGCAGAGTTCAGAACGACGATGTGGGAGGCCTATGGAGGGTCCAGAGGCTTTCCTCTCCTTGGGCAAGTATTTGATTTTTGGCCCAAGGTTCATCTTGGGTTCTTTTCAAGCTTTATCGTTTAGATATATTTGATGCAAACACTTTTAACTTTGGTACAGAAGATATTAATGCTGCTTTTAACCCTCCTGTTTGATATCTTTGCAGTCTTTCTAATGGTGGCCATACGTGGTACACTTTTTTTCATCCAATCTTACCATTTCTATGTAGTATAAGGGTAAATTAAATGAATATATTGAAAGGATAATTTAGGCAGTTCCCTTATATTACATAAAAATGGTAAGATTGGATGAAAAAATTGTACTATGTATGGCCACCATCAGGGTGTGTTGCTGAGGAACAAAAAGCAATGACACATTTTGTGCTTACCTGCAATTTTTTTTCTCCGAAAGTGGCACAATTTAACCCACTGAACAAATGTTTTTTGCGCCGGTAACTTGTGTTACCCATGTGGTGCAATTTCAGGATAATCACATTGCTCAGGTTTGCTAAGCACGGTCCTTTTTTTTTTTTTTTTTTTTTTTTGCGGACATTTTATGTCTTCTTCTTCACCGTAGGTAGGCAGGTGTGCTGCTTTCAAGAAATAAGAGAAAAGGGTATTTCCAATTAATACCAAAATGTGGCATTTCTTGAATAACTTGCTTGTGTTGCTTTTTGTGTTTATACACAAAAATACAATAAATGTGGAGTATACATGAAGTTAACCTCATTGTTCACTTGCTAGACTTATCAGAGTTGAGCTCATCCACTGTTTGGTTTTGTACTGTCTTAAGGTGGCTATACTTCAGTAGACTTGGCAGCTCATCAACCATCAGATTTATCACTTCTGATGAAAATTGGTGCCGCCAAGAGCATGCTCGTTCAACAGTTTGACCAATTTTGGGCCAAAATAAGTTGCATGTAACAATCGGACATGCTGGTAAATCTCAGGCTGACAGGCTTGATTGGATGTGCCATGGTATCTATGTGCAATAATCAGGAACGTTACAGAAAACCCTGGCCATGTCCGTCCCCCTCCCCCAAATGTAGATGTGATCCTTCCCGGTGCCTGCGCATTAATACATGCCTGTCCGGTGTCCTTCGCTGTCTCCACACTCTTCTTCCTCATTCGCTCCTCATACCAACATGTTGCACGAGGAGTACATGTGCAGGGGCAGCTAGGCTAGGCAGCCTCACTAAGCCAATTTCCGAAAGATTCCTTGCTGAAATTGATTAGGAATTGGCTTGTGGTTTATGGCCACCAACAGATCTCTCTCTGATCTAATCTAATTGGAGAGAGATCTGTCTCTTGGTCGTTTGGTAAACAAAATCGCTTGATGTATGGCCATCTGCAAAGACCACAAGCACATGGAGATGCTTGTTCTTGTTTACAATCCTATTTGAGTTTGCCTTAATGTCGCCACTAACAATACACATTGCCGAACGATCGTTTGCGAACGATTCTTCGCAGCAACAATTAGAAATGATCGTTTGGGACCACTAATGAACAAAAATCTCCTAACCAGCCCGATCAGATTTTTCTGTCAATCAGATCGGATTGGTTAGATTTTTGTCGATCATTTCCGGTTGTTCATACAAAGTATCGTTTGTAAGCGATCATCTGGCAAATTGTATCATTAGTGCCCACCTTTAGAAATGAATTGAGAATTATCAGTCAGATTTGAGCTAGCAGAAAATTTTAGGCAAGCTAGATCAGTTGTAGGAACATGCATTTTTGATCAGAACAACTTCTGGTTATGGGTGCAATGTACTGTCCTGGCCAAAAGTTTTGAGACTGTCAAAAATATTAGTTGTCACAAAGTTTGCTGCTAAACTGCTTTTAGATCTTTGTTTCAGTTGTTTGTGATGTACTGAAATATAATTATAAGCACTTCATACTTTTCAAAAGCTTTTATTAACAATTACATGAAATTTATGCAAAGAGTCAGTATTTGCAGTGTTGGCCCTTTTTCAGGACCTCTGCCATTCGACTGGGCATGCTCTCAATCAACTTCTGGGCCAAATCCTGACTAATAGCAACCCATTCTTTCATAATCAATTCTTTGAGTTTCTCAGAATTAGTTGTTTTTTGTTTGTCCACCCGCCTCTTGAGGAATGACCACAAGTTTTCAATTGCATTTAGATCTGGGGAGGTTCCAGGCCATGGACCCAAAATTTCAACGTTTTGGTCCCCGAGCCACTTAGTTATCACTTTTGCCGTATGACACGGTGCTCCATCGTGCTGGAAGATGCATTGTTCTTCACCAACCTGTTGTTGGAAGAAGTTGCTGTTGGAGGATGTTTTGGTACCATTCTTTATTCATGGCTGTGGGGTTTTTTTGGGCAAAATTGTGAGTGAGCCCACTCCCTTAGATGAGAAGCAACCCCACACATGAATGGTCTCAGGATGCTTTACTGTTGGCATGACACAAGACTGATGGTAGCGCTCACCTTTTCTTCTCCTGACAAGCCTTTTTCCAGATGCCCCAAACAATCGGAAAGGGGCTTCATCAGAGAATATGACCTTGCCCCAGTCCTCAGCAGTCCATTCACCATACTTTCTGCAGAAGATCAATCTGTCCCTGATGTTTTTTTTGGGGAGAGAATTGGCTTCTTTGCTGCCCTTATTGACTTCAGGCCATCTTCCAAAAGTCTTCGCCTCACTGTGCGTGCAGATGCGCTCACACCTGCCTGCTGCCTTTCCTGAGCAACCTTTGCACTGGTTGCACTCCGATCCCGCACCTGAATCCTCTTTAGGAGACGATCCTGTCGTTTGCTGGACTTTCTTGGACGCCCTGAAGCCTTCTTAACGAATTGAACCTCTTTCCTTGAAGTTCTTGATGATCCTATAAATTGTTGATTGAGGTGCAATCTTAGTACCCACAATATCCTTGCCTGTGAAGCCATTTTTATGCAACACAATGATGGCTGCATGCGTTTTTTTGCTGGTCACTATGGTTAACAATGGAAGATTTCAAGCATCCCCTCCTTTTAACATGTCAAGTCTGCCATTCTAACCCAATCAGCCTGACATAATGATCTCCAGCCTTGTGCTCGTCAACATTCTCACCTGAGTTAACAAGACCATTATTGAAATGGTCTCAGCAGGCCTGCAATGACCGCAATGAAATGCAGTGGAAAGGTTTTTTTGGGATTCAGTTAAGTTTCATGGCAAAGAAGGACTTTGCAATTCATCCGAACACTCTTCATAACATTCTGGAGTAAGTATATGCAAATTGCTATTATAAAAATGTAAGCACCAACTTTTCTAATTTCCAATATTTTTGACAGTCTCAAAACTTTTGGCCAGGACTGTAAAAGTAGTTTTCTTTACAACTAGTTCCTTGCTGTGCTGTGTACAGTCAGACTAACAATACACTACAAAGGTGTTTATGCGGTCCAGCCCTGCCCTTGCAACGTGTTCACTCTAGAGAGATGAACTTTGTCATTTCCCTGTCACATTGTGTTAGTCCAGATTCTTTTAAAGATGGTGTTTTCTTCAAACGTTATACACGGAGTATATAGAATGGCGGAGATTCAACATCCTGCTAACCCAGGGAGGCCCTGACAGGAAAACGGGCAGCTTCCTTACATTAGAGATCAGTCCGTTAACTCATTCCAAACACTACACTTGAGATTTTTTTCTTGGATTTCACTTGTCAAATTTACTGTAACACCTGTTTAATATGTTTGCATTGTCGACTCTAAATGTTCATGTTCCTATATAATATGGAAAATGTAATATATTGTTTTACAGTAATACAAATGCATGATTGAGCATCAACGGAATATAAGAAAAAACAGTTAAATTCATTCATTTTTTTTGTAGGGACTGAATGGCTAATCAAATGAATTTAAATGAAATCCCATCAAACTGTTATTGTCCTCAAATTTAATTTATAATCTTAAGCAGGCCAGAACTATCAGATTGTGCTGGTGGTGTATACACTATGTAAACAAGGCATAAACATTCCTGCTGTTTGTGGGGGGGGGGGGGGGGGGGACTTTGTCCTTTTATCTTCTCACTAATCACTTCTCTAGGAATACATCTGATAATTTTGTCCTGAAGCCGGCAATGGTATATGAGTCAGCTTCAATCATATTTTTTACTGTGCTTAATGATTTAGAGGAAAGCATTTTTTTTATGATAATACTTTTATCTGTAGCACTAGAAACCAGAGAACTGTTTAGGGGTGTGAGGGAGGACCACTATACACCAGGGAACTGTAGAGAGGGAGGGGGCCAATGGGCACCATATAACTTTTTAGGAATGCGTGGGGGGGACCACTAGACACTCGGGAACTGTATAGGTGAGGGAAGTGGTTACTAGACTTTAACCTTCCTGGCGGAAAGCTATGCCGCCTGAAGGCACCGCTCAGGCCCCGCTGGGCCGATTTGCATAATTTTTTTTTGCTACACGCAGCTAGCACTTTGCTAGCTGCGTGTGCAATGCGGTCGCCGCCGCTATCAGTCGCGCCGCAGCCGCCCCCCCCCCCCCAGACCCCGTGCGCTGCCTGGCCAATCCGTGCCAGGCAGCGCTGTGGGGTGGATCGGAGTCCCCTTTGACGTCACGATGTCGGTGACGTCATCCCGCCCGTCGCCATGGCAACGGGGGAAGCCCTCCAGGAGATCCCGTTCTTTGAACGGGATCTCCTGATCGCCGGAGGGGCTGGGGGGATGCCGCTGAGCAGCGGCTATCATGTAGCGAGACCTTGTCTCGCTACATGGAATTTTTTTTTTTTTTAAACTGCTTTGCTGCCCCCTGGCGGATTTTAATAAACCGCCAGGAGGGTTAAGATTGATCCACCACTTGGTAACAGTGTTCAATTTCTGCCAACTTTCATTGACTGTGTGCTTCACTGTATGGGACTTGATCACAAATGCTGGATGCACTTTTCCAGGCATTTAAAAAAAATCTATATAATCTAGGCCTTAGTAATACAAATATGCCATTAATAACCACTTGTTTGGTGCATAGGAAAGAACTAGTACAAACTCTGAAACACCAGACAGTAAAAGTATTAACATAAAAAAGCTGTATGTCCCCTGATCTGGGAGAACACTATCCAATGCTGGCTTAACATACTTTCTCATTCGCACCACAATCACACCATGTAAGTATCCCAGTGATGCCACGGAATAGTCAGATTTGCATAAATATAGCTGCAATTAATGTAGAGTGGGTTGCAAAAGTATTCGGCCCCCTTGAAGTTTTCCACATTTTGTCATATTACTGCCACAAACATGAATCAATTTTATTGGAATTCCATGTGAAAGACCAATACAAAGTGGTGTACATGTCAGAAGTGGAACGAAAATCATACATGGTTCCAAACATTTTTTACAAATAAATAACTGCAAAGTGGGGTGTGCATAATTATTCGGCCCCCTTTGGTCTGAGTGCAGTCAGTTGCCTATAGATATTGCCTGATGAGTGCTAATGACTAGAGTGCACCTGTGTGTAATCTAATGCCAGTACAAATACAGCTGCTCAGAGGTTGTCTAAGAGAATATTGGGAGCAACAACACCGTGAAGTCCAAATAACACTCCAGACAGGTCAGGGATCAAGTTATTGAGAAATTTAAAGCAGGCTTAGGCTAAATAAAGATTTCCAAAGCCTTGAACATGCCACGGAGCAATGTTCAAGTGATCATTCAGAAATGGAAGGAGTATGGCACAACTGTAAACCTACCAAGACAAGGCCATCCACCTAAACTCACAGGCCGAACAAGGAGAGCGCTGATCAGAAATGCAGTCAAGAGGCCTATGGTGACTCTGGACGAGCTGCAGAGATCTACAGCTCAGGTGGGGGAATCTGTCCATAGGACAACTATTAGTCATGCACTGTACAAAGTTGGCCTTTATGGAAGAGTGGAAAGAAGAAAGCCATTGTTAACAGAAAAGCATAAGAAGTCCTGTTTGCAGTTTGCCACAAGCCATGTGGGGGACACAGCAACCATGTGGAAGAAGGTGCTCTGGTCAGATGAGACCAAAATGGAACTTTTTGGCCAAAATGCAAAACACTATGTGTGGCAGAAAACTAACACTGCACATCACTCTGAACACACCATCCACACTGTCAAATATGGTGGTGGCAGCATCATGCTCGGGGGGTGCAACTCTTCAGCAGGGACAGGGAAGCTGGTCAGAGTAGATTGGAAGATGGATGGAGCCAAATACAGGGCAAACTTGGAAGAAAACCCACTTGGAGACTTCAAAAGACTTGAGACTGGGGTGGAGGTTCACCTTCCAGCAGGACAACAACCCTAAACATAAAGCCAGAGCAACAATGGAATGGTTTAAAACAAAACCTATCTATGTGTTAGAATGGCCCAGTCAAAGTCCAGATCTAAATCCAATTGAGAATCTGTGGCAAGATCTGAAAACTGCTGTTCACAAACGCTGTCCATCTAATCTGACTGAGCTGGAGCTGTTTTGCAAAGAAGAATGGGCAAGGATTTCAGTCACTAGATGTGCAAAGCTGGTAGAGACATACCCTAAAAGACTGGCAGCTGTAATTGCAGCAAAAGGTGGTTCTACAAAGTATTGACTCAGGGGGCTGAATAATTACGCACACCCCACTTTGCAGTTATTGATTTGTAAAAAAAAAATGCTTGGAATCGTATGATTTTCGTTCCACATGTACACCACTTTGTATTGGTCTTTCACGTGGAATTCCAATAAAATTGATGCATGTTTGTGGCAGTAATCTGACAAAATGTGAAAAACTTCAAGGGGGCCGAATACTTTTGCAATCCACTGTACAAGGATTTATTCCACCCTGTAATCACATCTGCTTTGTCCATTGTGTATTTCAGATTTTTGAAACATGCACAGCAGGCTCTTTCTGTAGTCTTGCCATTTTCTTGCACAGTTTAGAAACAAGAAAATATGTTGAGTGCCAGGGGTGTAACTACTAAGACCCCCTGGGGAAAGTTTTTAAAGTTTCATGGATTCTCAGCACATGTGGCCAGTTAGGCCCATCTTTGCTGAGTTTAGACTAGCATGAGTGTGTACATGTGGGGTTGATGTGGCTGTGTAATATTTAAAGCTATAGGCTTGCTATACACCAGCGGTTCTGGATGCTTGCTTTGCTTAGAAGGGCATAAAGGGATAATTTGCATATTCAGTAGTGGAGCATTGTGGGTAACCACCAATGTTCACTTATAGCTGAATTATTGCAAATTTCCTTCTGTTTTAAGAAGGCAAATTTCACCTAGCGACACTTTTTTAACTACAAATAGTTGGATTGGGCTGCTGTCAGCTATTGTCTAAGCATAGCTGAAAACCAAGTTCAAATAGTCAGAAAAAAACGCCCTGTCTTGTAGTCTCATAAGCCTTTGGCTTTTGCTGCATACTGTTCTGCCGGTCGATAAACAGATCAAAACTGTGATGACATCTGGCTGATGATTTATAAGCTGTTGACAGTTCTTGTTGTATTACTTTAATGGTGCAGGTTACACAAGCATGTTGCTGGGTGGACACACACTGAGTGCTGAGAGATAACCAGTAGAATCAATTCTGTGTATCTCCAGGTTCTTAGGTCTTTTTAACCTGTTGTACGGCCTGGTGCGCACCAAAACCCGCTAGCAGATCCGCAAAATGCTAGCAGATTTTGAAACGCTTTTTCTTATTTTTCTGTAGCGTTTCAGCTAGCGTTTTGCGGTTTTGTGTAGCGGTTTTGGTGTAGTAGATTTCATATATTGTTACAGTAAAGCTGTTACAGAACAGCTTCTGTAACAGAAACACCGGCAAAACCGCTCTAAACAGGCGTTTTTCAGAGCGGTTTGCGTTTTTCCTATACTTAACATTGAGGCAGAAACGCATCTGAAATCCAAAAAATGCCTCACCCCGGGAGGATTCGTTTCTGCAAAACGCCTCCTGCTTTGGTGTGCACCACCCCATTGAGATACATTGACCAAGCGGATCCACAGCCGCAAGCGGCTGCAGAAACGCTGAAAAAGCCGCTCGGTGTGCACCAGCCCTCAGTAAAGATAGTACATTGTAGGTCGATGCCACATATATTTACTTTTTAAAAAGGAAAATGTACGCTTTTTGGGATAATTTATTTTTAACATTTTTGCAAGAGTACAAGCTATTTTTTAGAAGTTGTTATAATTTGAATTTTACCAATAAACAGTTAAGGCATATGTCATAATTAACACACCATTTATATAAAAACAATTGGCTACTAGAGAGCATGGCTTTAAATTGTATTTCATTGTTTTGTATTTGGCTTAAAGCCATTATGGTCTGTCTGTGAGCTGTAGGTCTCCATGCCATTACAGCCCATGGTACTGCAGCCTCTTCACATCTACCACCTGGCCATTATCAATCCTGAGGTTCCAGCCTGATTGCCTAACCACTTCCCCTTTCTCTCAGTTTGCTGCAACCCACTACTTCCCCCATAGCCCAGACTTCTGGGCCCCAATGCAGAATTTGAAACTGCCCTCTATTGCATTCTTTTCATGCTAGTCTAGGATGATAACACAATAGTTACCCATGTCACCTACATTAGTGGGGCTGAATGGCATCACCTCTGAGCAGAAGGTGCCAGCAGTCCATGGACATAGCTACTGTACAAGAAAAATGCCGCTTGAAATCCCACTGAATAGGCTATTCACCCTGAACTACAATAAAATACATCTGAAAACTGACAGAATGTGATCTAAAATGCCTACATTTCCATTTTTGTTTCAAAAGTACTATTAACATATGAAGATATTGTCAGGTTTGAACAATTTGTTTCTGCATATGGAATTTATATATGCGGTCAAACCTGTTAACAGCAACAACAACAACACAGTATACCTTATGTGAGGGGAGTATAAACATACCTCTAATTACTTAATGAACCCGAGGCGGATGTAAAGTTAAAAAGAAAAGGTGAGTTACTAACAGTGTTGCTTGCGAATTTTCGACCAAGTCATTTTCACATCAAAAATCCAGTTTTCGAATTCACCGAATTTTCGTGAAAATCTTCAAAAATATTTGCGTTTTCGACCAGTAGCGAAATTTAAAGGGGACGTGCGAAATTTCAAAAATATCTGTTATATTCGACATGTGCTTAGCCTGAAAAATCGAAATTGATAGGAAGTAATGTCTTCTCTCCCCATATTAGGCCTCCCATGATTCTTAGCAGCACAATTGACCCAGGAACCATATAACTACAACCAATCAGACAACAGACAGCCCCCTGAGTATAATACGAGCTCTGTCTGACACACTAGCCTCTCTTGGGAAGAGTTAGTGAATGTGATAGGAGTAGAGAGCTTAGCTAGCTACTGCTCATTTATTTTGAAGTCTATTGTGTGTTTGTGGTTTGAAAATCTACACAGATACAAGCTACAGCAGGCTAGATTATAGTTGTATTCTAAAACAAGTCTTTTTTTAAAGAGAACTGTAGTGAGGTATATGGAGGCTGCCAAATGTATTTCTTTTAAAACGAAGCCAGTTGCTTCGCAGTCCTGCTGGTCAGTTTGGCTGCAGTAGGTTCTGAATCACACCAGAAACATGCATGCAGCTAATCTTGTCAGATCTGACAATAATGTCAAACACCTGATCTGCAGCATGCTTGTTTCGTGTCTATGGTAAAAGTATTAGAGGCAGAGGATTAGCAAGATAGCCAGGCAACTGGTATGTATATAACATGTAACACATATGTATGTAACATGTAACAAGTAACATGTATGTAACATGCATGTATATATGTAACATTTATGTATGTAACATGTACCGTGTACCATGTATGCATGTAACATGTATGTATGTATGTATGTAACATGTATGTATGTAACATTTACCGTGTACCATGTATGTATGCATGTAACATGTATGTATGTATGTATGTAACATGTACCGTGTACCATGTATGTATGTATGTAACATGTACCGTGTAACATGTATGTAACATGTACCGTGTAATATGTATGTAACATGTACCATATTGTCCTTTAAAGGACAACTATATTGAGAGGTATATGGAGGCTGCCATGTTTATTTCCTTTTAAGCAATACCAGTTGCCTGGCTATCTTGCTGATCCTCTGCCTCTAATACTTTTAGCCATAGACCCTGAACACGCATGCAGCAGATCAGGTGTTTCTGACATTATTTTCAGATCTGACAAGATTAGCTGCATGCATGTTTCTAGTGTGATTCAGACACTACTGCAGCCAAACAGACCAGCAGGGCTGCCAAGCAACTGGTTTTGTTTTAAATGAAATACATTTGGCAGCCTCCATTTCCCCCACTACAGTTGTCCTTTAAGCATGGTCGCCGTGTCCAAGCCGATGTTCCGAAGTTTGTTTGTTTTTTTTGTTTATTTGTTTTATGGGATATGTACACTGCCTGCTTCTCCTGACTTATAGACAAACAAGACAAATAACATTTATAGCGCACTTTTCTCCTGGCGGACTCAGAGCTCTATAGGCAGTAGCAGTGTTAGGGAGACTTGCCTAAGGTCTCCTACTGAAATAGGTGCTGGCTTACTGAACAGGCAGAGCCGAGATTCGAACCCTGGTCTCCTGCATCAGAGGCTAAGCCCTTAACCATTACACCACCCAGCCACTAGACTTATGGGGTTGATGGTCACGGTCACTCTGACCGAGCTGCTGCTCCCCTCTGCCTCTGTAATAAATACTGACACGTGCACTTGATAAAATCATTTTTTTTTAAATTCAAATCACTATGTATATTGAGGCGTTTAACAAAAAACAATAACATAAATGTATACTTTTTTTCCTATCCTAACTTTAAAATTGATTTTCTCCAAAACTATAAGGTCTTTTTAAAAAATTATTTTTCCCACTTATACCCACTGTTCTCCTTAACATACTGTGCTAATTGTGATTCTAGCTTGTAAGGGGGCTTTGCAATTTACCGCGAAAGTCGCGGTCATTAGACGAAAATACACGTGTAAATATTAGATCGAAAATTCGCCTGTCGAAACGAAAATTTTGCTTTTTCGGTGAAATTTTTTTTTGCATTTTTTGCTCATCACTGGTTACTAACCAAAGAAGAGGCTTCTTAGGTCCTCCTCAAGACCACCGCCGCTACCTAGGACACTCTGTAAATTCCCCTTTATTCACAACTTTGGCAGTACTGTGAGAGTTTGGCTCCTGCTCATGGCTGTAACCACTGTGAAGCCTGGACCTCTGGCATAGAGTGCTGCTGCAAAGGAAGCAGGAAAATGGCTACCAGGAGAGGTGAGGTAACTATGGACACAAGCATGCTTCCATTGCACTTTATGGGGTCCCTGACACATGACTCAAGCTACCCCACACACACTTCTGGGCCTCATTTTTGGTAACAAAAAGTAGGCTTATCTTTTAGTATATGGAGTATATTCTTATTCCTTCCACATAGCTATGGGAGCTATGAGGAAGTCTAAGTCCTGATGCCACATTTTAAGAGTGGCAACAACATGATGTAGGGTGGAGTTCAAAGGAACTGTGAGGTGAGAAAAACTCTTGGGGGCTGGAAACAAGCCCCAGGTATGTATAAATACTGATTTTAGTTCAGGTTTCCTTGAATTAAGAGTTGATAAATGTTTTTTCTAGTCCTTGCTGTAGACTGAGAGTTGACCCTGTACAAATGCGCATATACTGTACATTACAATCACATGAAATATATTCCTGTATTGATCTCCTATTTATGTGTGTGGTTGGCTTATCTAAGATTTGTTTAGTTCTGTATGTCACTTCTGTCTTGTCCCTGACACTGCTTGATCCCTGCTGGTGATGCTGAAGATAGGGGCTTCATGAACACATCTGTTTACAAAATGTACTCTGTTGCAAGAGTTTGAAAGGGAAATTTTGGGATGGACTTTAGTTTCAGCAAATATGACCAGTCATGCTGAATGGTACAACATTTTTGCAGAGTCATTCTCTGAATTTGTGTATTTTTGTGACATTTGGCATATTTAACTTTATAATTTCAACATTGTTAGTCAAATACACAAGTAAGCCGTGCACTAAACATGACCAAGCATATTTTTGTAGGTTCCTTTTTTTTAATCAGCAAATAACTCACTAGGACATGCAAGCTGTAAAAATGAATCCGAACAGCTAAAACACATCTCATCTCATTAATTTGAAGCCCGACGAAGGCTATACAGCTGAAAAGCTTCACTCTTATTCTTTTAAGTTAGCCAATAAATGGTATCATCCTGATTCATAACTTCTTGCTTTTACTGATGGCTAACTCAGTACAATTCCCTACTGCTACTAATTAGTCTAAATTTCTGCTCTGGGAGTACATTACATTGCATGCATGATTTTTAATATTTATTGCTCTGGGCTACCCAAATTAAATGACCTTCTGGGCAGGCACCATACCAGTCTACAAGAATTTTCTGTCTACACTGTTAACTGGCTACCTCTTACTAGTTAAAGGTCCGTTCCAGAAAAAATGTTAGTGTGAAATAAGGTTGGCATTTTAACCACTTAATGACCGCCTAACGCCGATAGGCGTCGGCGGGTTGTTAGTGGTATAGCATGGAAACGGCCGCTCGATCGAGCGGCCTTTCCATGCTAGTTCACGGAGACTGCCTCCGTGAACAGTGTGCGAGCCGCCGATCGCGGCTCGCACGCATAATGTAAACATCTGGGGAAGAAATCCCCGCTGTTTACATCACACGGCGTTGCTGCGCAGCAGCGCCGTGACGTAGATCGGCGATCCCCGGCCTCTGATTGGCAGGGGATCGCCGTCATCTGATAGGCAGAAGCCTATCCTATCAGGCGCAGGACGGAATTCCGTCCTGCGCCGCTCAGGAAAAAAGGTAGAGGGAGGGAAAGCCGGGGAGCCCAGAAAACGCTGCGGAGGGGGGCTTTGAGGAGCCCCCCCCCGCAAATCAGTAGTAGCCGGCGGCGATCAGACCCCCCCCTGCAGGACATCTCCCTAGTGGGGAAAAAAGGGGGGAAGTCTGATCGCCCTGCCACATTCCTGATTGGTGCTGCGGGCTGTAGAGCCCACGCAGCACCGATCAGTGCAAAATCCCCTGGTCCTTAAGTGGTTAAGGAGGCTTTGTTGCTCTCTGTTCCCTCTTGAATAGTAAATAGATACAAGCACTAACAACCAACACATTCTTCTGTCCTGTTTTACCGAACTATTATATGAATGCCTGACAGTGAAGACATAATATACATATACCGTATATTGATTAAATGCAGAGGAGAAGTTACTCATTAGTAAATATGGGTAGCTAGGTAAGAGGTGCCTTATCACAGATGTTATCTGCTTGGGCATGTAGTCCCGTTTTCTGTGCATATATATTATATAACCGTGAATAAAATGATGATGACAGAACTTAGCTTGACCTTGGTAATGACTGCCATGTTAAAGTGGACCTGAACTCTTGCACAGGAAAACAGAAAGAAATGCACCCTGTATATATTTAGAGAGTTTAGCCTATCTAATACCCCCCTATCTGGCTAATTACAAGTTGTAATTTGATCTCTCACCTGTCTGCTGACTGCCACAGCAGAGAAGCTAATTGGTAAACATAGGATGTTAACAATATGTCTGCTTCTATGAAAGCAGGCAGTAGAAAAAATGCAGATTTATTGCAGGATTTGTATCAGTTGTACAAAGGAATGTTTTTCTTTAAAAGTTATTATGCTGCTGCGTATCTTTTAGAGCAGAGAGGAAGTTCTGGGTTCAGGTCCACTTTAATAGCTTGCCCTGCAGCTAGACAATGGCCTCAATTCACTAAGATTATGCTGGAGATAAGGCAAGAGAAAACTTGCCACCATGCAGTGAGAGAGTTCTCTTATCTCTTCATTCCTTAAAGGGAAGGTTCAGGGACTGTTTCAAAAAAAAAAAAATCCACTTACCTGGGGCTTCCTCCAGCCCTTGGCAGGCAGGAGGTGCGCTCGGCGCCGCTCCGCAGGCTGCCGGTGGTCTCCGGTGGCCGACCCGACCTGGCCAGGCCGGCGGCCAGGTCGGGCTCCTTCCGCGTTCCAAAATGCGCCTCACGGCGGCGCGCTGACGTCATCGGTCGTCCTCCGGGCTTTACTGCGCAGGCTCAGTAGTTCTGAGCCTGCGCAGTAAAGCCCGGAGGACGTCCGATGACGTCAGCGCGCCGCCGTGAGGCGCATTTTGGAACGCGGAAGGAGCCCGACCTGGCCGCCGGCCTGGCCAGGTCGGGTCGGCCACCGGAGACCACCGGCAGCCTGCGGAGCGGCGCCGAGCGCACCTCCTGCCTGCCACGGGCTGGAGGAAGCCCCAGGTAAGTGGATTTTTTTTTGAAACAGTCCCTGAACCTTCCCTTTAAGTTACCTCCTCTGTAGTTAATTTCACACGCAGTTAATTAACAGCCTGTCAATTAACTTTAGAATTCTGGAGGTATTTTAAATTGAAGAGTTAACTTAGACAGAAGAGTTAACATTAGGTTTGCCTGAGGTAAAATGTTTCCTGAATACTACATGCCTCATCCCCATGGTGATAACTATAGAAACGTTATTAAAGACAGGAGATAAGCTTAGTGAATTGAGGCCAATGCTTATTATATATTACTAGTGGACCTAAGCCCATTTAAAAACAGGCTAGGTCTGTCACTGCGCATGCGCCCGCCACGCACGCACATTTCCACGGCGCGCGCACGCCCACCCTAGCACGCTGGCCGACCGCCTCTTTGCCCGTCATCGCTTGCCGCGCGTCGCTCTCCCTCAATGTCTCTGCATCCCTGCACATGCGCAGAGCGCATGTGGGACACACACAGGGACACGGGACGCAGAGACAGTAGAGTTTTAGTATAGAGGATACTCAAGGTAGTGAAAGTGCTGAAGTGGTTATACAAAGTATTCAACAGCATCAACTTAACCTTTTGTCCAGCTGTTTCTAGAATGAAATGTGGCCTGAGGTGTAAATTGTGCTCACCCCATTTTCCCTCACGGCTGGTCAAATATTGCCAGACTATGGCCCACAAATCCTGTTACCTATATCCTACATCTACAGATGGTAACAGTTGGCCTGTGGGAAATGCTTTCTGGGTGATTTGTGGCCACAATTTATTTCCTGAATCTTTCTTCATGAACTTTTGGATGCAAGTCCAGTCTAGCAGAATTTTCTTAGCATTCTTTCAGATCTCTTTTTTTTTCAATATGTCCATTGCGTTGATGTCACGGCATAATGGATAGTAAATCGCATTCCAACACCATGCAACTATATTTCAGTGGGGCCATTCACACTGGCTGTTGTGTGGTGTGATGAGTCCCAACAGGCGTAGTGGTTAGCGCTCTCGCCTTGCAGCGCTGGGTCCCCGGTTCGAATCCCAGCCGGGGCACTATCTGCAAGGAGTTTGTATGTTCTCCCCGTGTCTGCGTGGGTTTCCTCCGGGCACTCCGGTTTCCTCCCACATCCCAAAAACATACAGATAGGTTAATTGGCTTCTCCCTAAAATTGGCCCTAGACTACAATAAATAAGATACATGCATACATAAACGTATGACTATGGTAGGGATTAGATTGTGAGCTCCTCTGAGGGACAGTTAGTGACAAGACTATATTCTCTGTACAGCGCTGCGTAATATGTCGGCGCTATATAAATACTAAATAATAATAATAATAATAACAGAACTACACACTGCCTGCAGTGCATTACTGGGCAACGCATGTAGTGCAGAACCTTCAAGCATAAGTCTATGGACTGTATCCTGCACTGTACGACTTTTGAGGCGCAATCCCATTTCTGTGGATATGCACCATAATCAATCTAGTGTATAAGTAGCCTTAAAGGGAACCTGAACTGAGTAAAATTATTTAAAATAAACATATGATGCAGCTGCAAATGAATATTATATACTTACCTCGCCGTCAGTTCCTCTCAGAAGCTCCCCATTTTCTTCTTACAGTGATCCCTTCCAGTTCTGACAGTATTTTGTCAGAACTTAAATAGACCAGTTGCTGTCAGTTATATATCAGCTGCTGTCAGTTACAACTGAATGTGCAAGGTAATGTCCATGTTTCCCTATGGCTCAAGTGGGCGATATTACAGTTTAACAGTGAGCTGACCAGGAAGCTGTTATGGGGTAATGACCATTTTCAAAATGGAGGACGGAGAATTCAATTGATCATGGTTGACAAACAGGACGCAAGAGAGCAGAAAGAGATTGATGAGTAGACTGCGAGGGAGGTAAGTATGACCGGTTTATGTTTTTCACCTTTTAATTTTCAGTTCAGGTTCTCTTTAGAGGTAGAATGCTTTTATTTTTTTTTATCATTTTTTTTTTGGGTGGCATCATGTTTTGAAATGCCAGATGGAGCATCAACTGTATCTTTCAGGTTGAAGGGTCTTTTTGCCATCACTCTGATCTTTAGCTCCCTCCACAGATTCTCAATTGGATTCAAGTCAGGACTCTGGCTGGGCCACCCCCAAACGTTAATGTTGTTGTCTGCTAACCATTTCTTCACCACTTTTGCTGTGTATTTTGGGTCATAGTCACGCTGAACTGTCCATTGGTGGTCAAGTTTCTCTGCAGACTACCTAATGTTGTCGTTGAGAATCCTCATGTAGGCCCAGTGCACACCAAAACCGCTAGCAGATCCGCAATACGCTAGCGGTTTTGGGAGCTGATTTCAGAGCGATTTCTAGGTATGTTTAGAGAGGTTTTCTAAACATACCTAGCGGTTTTGGGTGCGTTTTTGTGTAGCAGATTACACATATTGTTACAGTAAAAGCTGTTACTGAACAGCTACTGTAACAAAAATGCCTGGCAAACCGCTCTGAAGTAGCGTTTTTCAGAGCGGTTTGCGTTTTTCCTATACTTTGAGGACGAAACGCTTCAGAAATCCGCAAACGCGCAGCAGGAGGCGCGTTTGTGGCTTGGCAAAAACCGCAAACCGCCGGTGTGCACCATCCCATTGCAATACATTAGACAAGCGTTTTTATAGGCGGATGCGGCCGGCGGATCGCTCCAAAAACCGCTCGGTGTGCACTGGGCCATATTCCTCGTATTTCATGGTGCCGTTTACTGTGATTAGGTTCCCTGGTCCATTGGCTGAAAAAACAACCCCAATGCATTAGGTTCCTATCACCATGTTTGACATTGGGGATAGTGTTCTTTAGGTTAAAGGCTTCTCCTTTTCATGCCAAATGAAGGAAATATCATTGTGACCAAACAATTCAATTTTTGATTTACAGAAGACCGGAAGTCTTCTTCTTGGTCCAGATGAGCATTTGCAAAGGCCAAGCAAGCTTTGGTGTGTCTTATCTGTAGAAGTAGTGTCGACCTTGTTCTGCATCAGTGGAACCCAGCAGTGTTCAGTGTCTGTTGGATTGTCTGCCTTGAGACATTGCCACCAGCAGAGCCCAGATTCACCAGGATGGCCTTGGTGGTGATCCTTGGATTCTTTCTCACCTCTCTCACTATCCTCCTGGCCAGCACAGAGGTCACTTTTTGCTTCCGACCATGTCCTCCGAGATTTTCCACAGTGCAGAACATCTTGTAAATTTTATTAATACTTTGCACTGTAGCCACTGGAACTGGAAAACATTTAGAAATGGCCTTGTAGCTCTTTCCGGACTTGTGAACAGCCACAATGCGCAGCTACAAGTCCTCACTGAGCTCCTTTGTCTTTAGCTATGACTGTCCACAAACCAACTGCAGAGAGTTTTTCACCTGTTGAATTGATTACAACAGTTGTTCCCAATTTATTAGGGTAATTAGGATGCTTTGGTACAGCTTGGACTATTTGGAATGGTAAAGAACTTTGGATTTTCCCACAGACTGTGACAGTTTGTGAAGGGTATGAATAATTTTGGACTAGACACTTTTTTTGCTCAAATTTAAATAAAAACTGAGAAATGTTTTTTTTCACAATAATGCCTTTTGTACATTGTCTTATTATCTTTTGGGAGACACCTATGTCATTTTCCATAAAAAAAATACTTGCTGGTTTAATAAAAGTAACTTTAAAAATTTGCCAGGGGAATGAATAATTATGGGCAGCACTGTATATTTGATTGCCTAATAACTATCATCATGGAAGTAACAGAAGTAAAGTTAGAACCTCCACTGAGGGACAGTTGAGCTACGTACACATACACGACTAAAGTCGGCTGTGGCAGCTGATAATGACCACCTCAGCCGATAATCAGGCCTGCAGCTCGCGAACGCTACACACAAGTATTCTTACTCCCGACTATGGCCAAAGCTAATGGGCAAGCCGCTCCTATGCCCACTGCTCGCGCTGCTTCACCATCCCTCCAAGTGGCAGAACATCTCATCTGAGGCTAGTGTTCTCCTACTAGCCCCTCCCGCTCTGTCGTGCACCGTGCCGCTGGCCCTACTTCTCACTCATAGCAATAGAATGTGTCTGTGCAGAACTTGGCTCCAAACTGTTGCCCAAGAGATTCCTGTGGGCTTCAGTAATTATATACGGTATGTGTGTATGCACCTCTGTGATGGAGATATGCCTATGGTTGGAATTGCATTGCGAGCCCGGCTGAGGGGACAGCAAGTGATAAGACTATGTAAAGCGCTGTGGAAGATTTCAACACTATATAAATACAAGATAAATGTTTACAGTTCCCTGCAGAAAAATCACCATCACCATGCAAATGGATAAATCTGATGGGAGGAATTTGGTTGCCCTACTGTCATTTCAGTACCGTAATTGACTTGTGAAATTATGCAGCACACACTGCCTGCCAGACATGAGAAAATGCCAGCTGAACATGTCAGTGTGAACGCAGTCAAAAAAATAAGTTGTCGTTTGTTTACCTGACATTCCCTCTATGATGGGAGCAATAGAGAAATGCTGGCGTTTAATGTTGGTGTGAAACTAAACTATTACATTTGTTTTATTTTATTTCTAAAAGGTATATTGCTCTTTATCAAAATGTGTAAAAATTACAAAAAAATATTTTTCAATATTTCCAGTGGAATCATGGGCCCTGGGCTGAATGCAATTTTAGGACCAACAGGAAGTGGCAAGTCATCGTAAGTAACATTCATGACTATTACAACATTATAGAATGTAAGCTAGCATGGTCAAGGTTCTTTTCCTAATTTTTCTCATTTCTGTGGTAATTATTGCTGGATGTGTTTATCCCACACATGAACTATCTATGTATTTTGTTCTTGTGTTGCTGGATGTTTCAGTTGTACTATCTTTGAACAATAGATTTAGGTTCCCCACTATTACCTGTTTAATACTCTGCACAGCACCAAAGAAGGTGTTGGTTTGGTATAAAGAAAAGTATAACCATTGTTAAGAAGCATTTGTATGCAGATAATAAAACGCTATAAAGGTCATTTAATGCTAAAATGAAAACAAAAGCCCACACATAGAGAGACCCTGCCCAGACTCCATGTTACTGCTATGACGGGAGGGTTACATCATTCATAGCTTTGCACTATATATTGAGCAGTACACTGCTAGTGGCAGCAGCAGTGTGATCAGATCATTATTTTGCAAGAACCTGATTTAACATGGAGTTGAGTAAGGTGAAAGACTAGGGAAGCACTCAAGTGTCTGGAAGATACCAGTGGTTCACCTGATCTTCTAGTGTATGACTAGCTTAAAGCCGTGCTAGCCAAGATCTCTGTGCCTTGTGTATTGCTGCTTTTCCCCAGATTCAATCCTGCTTAACCCCTGAAATGTAAAATAATGTGAAAGATCAGCCCTATGTTTGAACTACATACACACATACATACGTACATACATACATACATACATACATACATACATACATACATTTACTATAAATTATTAAGCACTTGATAAATGAGAACTCGCTGTACAGTATATCTAAGGCTGTTCAGAATCCATGTATAGCTGCTGCAAGTAAAAAAAAAAAACGTAGTAAATTTTGCTGACTGATTTACAGCCGATTTGATTACTTAGACTGCCCTCAATTGCCCTAAACTTATATGAGTGATTCACTTTTGATTTTGGGCAAAATAAACATGATTATTCAGTGTAACTTTGTCTTTACAAAAAAAAAAAAAAATATATATATATATATATATATATATGATTATTCAGACAGATCAGACATTTTGTAAATTCTCTGTGTGAGGAGGGGTCAAACAGAAACAGGGTGATCAATGGTCCATAGCCATGGCACTGCAATGCCTGCAGTTCCATTGAAACAAGATAGATTTCTACTGAAATCTAATAAAATTAAATTTTCCTGTGTGATGTAGAAATCAATCACTACCCAACTGATATCTAATTAGATGGGGATCGAACAGCCTTGCATATCAGGCCATAATCGACCCATGTATAACTGCCTTAAAACATAAGTAATGTATAGATTGTCCTGTGTTTACTAAAGAAAATTCAGAGAGAGCAAAAACACTAGTTTGCTGTATCCCCTGCAGGCTGCTAGATGTTCTCGCCGCACGAAAAGATCCTCACGGCCTTTCAGGTGAGGTACTAATAGATGGGAAGCCACAGCCGCCTAACTTCAAGTGCCTCTCTGGTTATGTTGTGCAGGTAAGTCACATTTGTATTTCACTATTCTGCAAGAATAAGTCGTACTTCAAACTTACTAATGCATATTTAGGGCCGTTTCCCATTAGTGCGGTGTGGTAAATTGACCAGAAGTCAACGCAGCCTAATGAAAGTCTATGGGGTAGTTCACACTCCCCACATTGGGTTTGCAGCTCCGGAATGCCCTCACATGCGGACATACCTTTGTTACTGCGCTGCAATCTGTGTCGGACCGGAAGTCATGTAAGCCTATGGCAACACAGGATTTGCTAAAAAATGTTGGCATTGCGATATTGCGGCGCGCATGCACGGAGGTGTATTTTACAATACGCTTCCGCGCAGTTCCATATTTCTGAAACGGGAATTGATCGCAAGCGAGCATCACTTCCGGTTTGGATCTCAGCTAGAATGGGATTACCGCATACTAACGTGGTAATCCCTGAAAGCCTGTTTTTGGCGGTGCGGCCCAGTTTACAGTCGGAAGCTGGCCTTAGTGATGATCGGGTTTAGGAGAACTTGTGGAGAATCATGCAAGTTGTTTGATCAGCTGATAGATTTGCAAAGCTCTTATTTGCTGTGATCACATCCTGCTTTAGTACATGATCATGACTAGCAAAGCAGACACTTACATATCTATCACCTGACCAAACTGATCACATGCTCACATGCCTCCATGAATTCTCGTAGACAATGACCATCTCTATGCATATTATGTTTCTTCCCTTATGATGTGGAGGCAGATAGTTTTCAGCATATAATTTAAACTGCAACCTGAGGGCATAATACCGTATATACTCGCATGTAAGCCGACCCGCATATAAGCCGACCCCCCAACTTTTCCATGAAAAAACAGGGGAAAATGATTGACCCCCATATAAGCCGGGGGTAGGAAATGCTGGATTGGTGCAGGCCGCGTAATCCCCCCAGTGTGTCCCAGTATAGCTAGTATAGTGCCCAGTATGGGTAGGTAGTGCCCCAGTATAGCTAGTATAGTGCCCAGTTTAGCCAGTATAGTGCCCAGTATAGGTAGGTAGTGCCCCAGTATAGCTAGTATAGTGCCCAGTTTAGCCAGTATAGTGCCCAGTGTAGGTAGGTAGTGCCCCAGTATAGCTAGTATAGTGCCTAGTATAGCTAGTAGAGTGCCCCAGTATAGCTAGTAGAGTGCCCCAGTATAGCTAGTAGAGTGCCCCAGTATAGCTAGTAGAGTGCCCCAGTATAGCTAGTAGAGTGCCCCAGTATAGCTAGTAGAGTGCCCCAGTATAGCTAGTAGAGTGCCCCAGTATAGCTAGTAGAGTGCCCCAGTATAGCTAGTAGAGTGCCCCAGTATAGCTAGTAGAGTGCCCCAGTATAGCTAGTAGAGTGCCCCAGTATAGCTAGTAGAGTGCCCCAGTATAGCTAGTAGAGTGCCCCAGTATAGCTAGTAGAGTGCCCCAGTATAGCTAGTAGAGTGCCCCAGTATAGCTAGTAGAGTGCCCCAGTATAGCTAGTAGAGTGCCCCAGTATAGCTAGTAGAGTGCCCCAGTATAGCTAGTAGAGTGCCCCAGTATAGCTAGTAGAGTGCCCCAGTATAGCTAGTAGAGTGCCCCAGTATAGCTAGTAGAGTGCCCCAGTATAGCTAGTAGAGTGCCCCAGTATAGCTAGTAGAGTGCCCCAGTATAGCTTGTAGAGTGCCCCAGTATAGCTTGTAGAGTGCCCCAGTATAGCCAGTATAGTGCCCCAGTATAGCCAGTATAGTGCCCCAGTATAGCTAGTAAAGTGCCCAGTTTAGCTAGTATAGTTCCCAGTATAGCTAGTATAGTGCCCAGTATAGGTAGGTAGTGCCCCAGTATAGGTAGTATAGTGCCCCAGTATAGCTAGTAAAGTGCCCAGGTTAGTTAGTATAGTGCCCAGTTTAGCTAGTATAGTGCCCAGTATAGGTAGGTAGTGCCCCAGTATAGCTAGTATAGTACCCAGTGTAGGTAGGTAGTGGCCGGTATAGTGCCCTGCTTCCCCCGCTGCTATTACCTGCAGCGGCTTCCTCGTCCCCGGCGGCGCTTCCTCTTCCCCGCTCTCATGCCTCTATGAAGAGATCACAGCAGCGCGCCCGGCGCTGCTGCTCTGATGATGCAGGGGGCAGGAAAGAGTGCGGCTCCCTGTAGCGGCGATCTGTATCGCCGCTACCATGGGAACCGCTCTTTCCTGCCCCCTGCATCATCAGAGCAGCAGCACCGGGCGCGCTGCTGTGATCTCTTCATAGAGGCATGAGAGCGGGGTAGAGGAAGCGCCGCCGGGGACGAGGAAGCCGCTGCCGAAACAAGTAATAGCGGCGGCGCGGGGAGGGGGTAGCGGGGGCCGCGGACCACGGACCACCAGGGAAGACTCGCATACAAGCCGACCCCCCAACTTTTGACCCCCTTTTTGGGGGTCAAAAATTCGGCTTGTATGCGAGTATATACGGTAATTAATAATGCAAAGCCAAAGAATAGTGTATCCAAAGCAGCCCAATTGTGAACAACTGTATACAAAAATCCAGGGCCGTGTTGATTTTTTAAAAAACATTTTTTAATCTCGCTGGTGTCTGCTCTTGAGTACAAGTCTTGTTTAATCACTATCCTTTCTGCAATCCTCCCTGTGTTCTGAGGGAAGAATTAGTTGAAATCAGGGCTATGGAATTGTTTTAAAAATCATTCCAGCTCCGACTCCTCAGTTTATGAAACCAGGTACCCAAAATGACTCAGACTCCTCTACTCTGACTCCTTAGTCTAACACTTACCAGGGCTGTGGATTTTGTACAAAAAACATCTGACTCCTCAGATTACTCTGAACTCTGAATCCAGGTACCCAAAATTGCTCCCACTCCTCGACTCCAACTCCACAGCCCTGGTTGAAATAATTGAAAATAAACTCATACTAGGTCTGCAGATTGCCATGTTCTTCAATGTCCCCCAGCATTGGAAACACTTTGCAGCTACTTCTCTATAGACAAAAACACAATAGGCCTGATTTGCTACGTTTTCTCAGTTAATTTTTCCTTCTATTTGGAAGTTTTTAGTTCTCGAAATGATTTTTTTTTTTCAACCAGATAAACTTTTTTTTACAGTAATTGTAAATTACTTTACAATTTGTTACTTGATTAAAAAGGTCAGCATTTCTGTAACTGATTTGTGTGTCTTATAGGATGACGTTGTGATGGGTACATTAACTGTTAGAGAGAACCTCCAGTTCTCAGCAGCCTTAAGATTGCCCAAGACCCTGAGGCAAAGAGAAAAAGATGAGCGAATTGATCAGATTATCAAGGAGCTCGGGCTGACAAAAGTTGCCGATGCAAAGGTACAGTAGAGTGAAGCTGGTGCTACACTGAATTATATTTACCGCTAATGAATTTTCTGCAATCTGCAGACCTGATGTTTTAGATGCCCTAGAAATTAATGTTGACTTTTTTTTTTAAGGTTGGCACCGTGTTCATTCGTGGGGTTTCTGGAGGAGAGAGGAAAAGGACGAATATTGGTATGGAGCTCATTACTGATCCAGGGGTTTTGTTCTTGGATGAACCAACCACCGGTTTGGATGCCAGCACTGCCAATGCTGTTCTTTTGCTGCTGAAAAGGTAGTAAATATACTTCTTATAGCTGCTTCTTGGGTGTATTTTTGCATTTTCAATGCCCATTACTGCAGTCTTGGTACTTTATATAAACCTGCCTCTTATGTATCAATCACTGGTGTTGTTTGTGCTGCCAGACAGGAATACCCTTTAAGTGGTTGGGGTTTTTTGAGCATATATTCTTCATATTGCTTTAACCCTTTTCCTACCAGCCGATTTGTCCTAAATGCGAACATCTACTGAAAAGCAGTTTTTAGATATTTTGCACTCATTGGGTTTACTTAAGATTTTTTACAAGAAAACCTACATGAAATAGGACATATTATGTATTGTTTTTCCGTAATGAATGTGGCTTGAACACTGAACCAAAACTTTGTACTTTTCTTGAGATATAACAAAATGTGAGTGAAGTATGTTTACAAAAATGAAAAAAAAAAATCAAATAATTTTCTGTTGTGTTTTTTTTTTTTTTTCCAAAGAAGAATTACATTCACTGACAAAAATGTTACTGTTCGTAAAAGCCCTGATTCTGCTGAATCCAACTTTGTATTCCTTTAGAGGTGCAGGGAAAGGACTCAAATACACAGAGAATCTGAGGAATGGAGAAGGCAGCCTGTCTAAAGGCATGTTGGGGATGTTTTTTTTATGCTGTTACTGCACAGCTGCTGAATGCCAGAATTACAGCTTTGTCTCTTCCACTGTGTTTGCTTGGGGTCATGTGGCAGGCATGGAGCCTCTACTTGAAATCAGAGCCGAGGAGCTTGTTACCTAGAGGTTTTACATGCCATCTGTAGCAGTGGATCTTTGCTGCAAACAGCAAGAAGAAAACAAACCAGGAGGTGCCAAAAAACGTACTAGGTATGTTCTTGGCAGTAGTAGTCCTTGCTTGCCAGAACGTACTAGGTACGTGCTTGGGAGGCAAAGGGTTAATACCCTAAACCTAACCAGTCACCATCAGTTTTGTTTAATAGTGTGTTTCAATCCATCTAAAACAATTCAGCTCAATTCACTCCTAAGTTTTTCTTCTCCTAGGTGAAATTTTAACAACTTATCAATAAAATTCGGTTTAAGGCACAAGCAAGGAAGAAAATAGAATAATTTTGACAGTACTTTTTACCTACGCTTTAGTACTTTGTCAGTGTTTAAAGAGGAACTGTAACATAAAAAGATCCCCTGGGGGGTACTCACCTCGGGTGGGGGAAGCCTCCGGATCCTAATGAGGCTTCCCACGCCGTCCTCCATCCGTCAGGGGTCTCGCTGCAGCCCTCCGTGGAGTCCGGGCAGCGGTGACGACAATATTTACCTTACTGGCTCCTGCACAGGCGCTCTGACGGCTGTCGGCTCCGAACTACACGGAAATACCCGATCGCCGTCGGGTCCGCTCTACTGCGCAGGCGCAAGTTGCCTGCGCAGTAGAGCGGACCCGAATGAGATCGGGTATTTCCGTGTAGTTCGGAATGGAAAGCCGCCACAGCGCCCCCGCTGGAGCCAGCAAAGGTAAATATTGAAATGACAGTCGGCACAGTCGCCGGCTGTTCGGAGGGCTGCGGAGAGACCCCCGTGGGACAGAGGACGGCGTGGGAAGCCTCATTAGGATCCGGAGGCTTCCCCCACCCGAGGTGAGTACCCCCCAGGGGATCTTTTGAATGTTACAGAGTCTCTTTAAAAGTTATTTTTCAACAAAAGATGAAAAATTATCGCCTAGGAGAAAACTTAGGGCCCGTTTCCACTAGACATGAATCCGTATCGCGATTTTCCACAATGGCTCTGCAATCAGTGCATACCAATGGAGTAATTTCCATTGAATTCGGTTGCACCATTGCAGAGCGATATGATTGTGGGGAAAAATATGGATTGCATGCTGCAGATTTCTGCAGCACACATTCGATTCCCCCGCAGTGTAGTTTATAGCCGCATCCGAACTTCCAGGTTGTCCTGGAAGACAACCACAGGTAGACACATGCGGAAAGCTGGATGCAGAAAGCATGGAAATGCACCCTTAGGAGAAAAAGGGAATTGAATAATGCCCATGATCAGCTAAGGCATTCTTTATCTCTTGGCATGATGTGCCAGTGATTGGAAATGCTAATTCAGTTAGGGAAATAGAGATATTTTAGAACAAGCTATAACTAATATTAAAAATGCCAAGCAGAAAATTGTTTGCAAGTTTACAGCTACTTTTGACAACAGTCCTTGAAATGAAATAACATATTAGTAACCTCTGGCTGTAAGGGCTCTTTCTCTCATCATCCTCCAGGACAGCTCACCTGAGATTATCATTGATCCCCTCCCCTATGGAAACACATGCAAATGTCAATTAATTAAACAAATTAGCTCCCACTACATAGCCAGTTACCTCATGTGCTTCCCCAGTTCTTCATGGTTTCCAGCTCACCCATGGCTCACTGCAGTTTGTTTGTTGTTTTGACTATAGGGGAGCTTGTTTGCACCTATAGTGGAAAGATAGGATATATTTTCCTCATGTGGGGGCAGTTCCTGCTTGGTATGCGGAGCGGACAGAGAGTGTGATATGACAGGTGTTTTTCATTCACTCCCGGTCGATCTAACATGCTCTGGAGTGAGTGTGTTCTATCCTCCCTCATGGCTGCCCCTGATATGGTGTCCTCTGAACACATGTAAGCGGCTGACAGCTCCTCCGCATGGCTGCCTAGGGTCGGCAGACGGAAGCTCCGCCAGTCCAGGGCGTCTATTGGTGGTGCCAGCAGGAAGGGTTCCTTTGACCGTAGGGGCGGCGCTGAGCACACGAGGACGGCATTTTAAGCCGTTGAGCACATGTGGGGCACCAGAGACTGTCAGAAGCAGATGGAGATGAAGCAGTCTGATTCCTCTACTGTGGACAGTGATAAGGTACAGGCTGCAGACCCTGAGTAAGCAAGCACTCAGCCACAGGTACCTCTCTATCTCCTGTCTCTCACTCAGATGTGTATTATGGTTGTGATGAACAGGATTTCTAAGCTGCACTGTGTTATGCAGCGTAGCTTTTAAAAGGAGGTTCCCTTTTAAACAGTAAGATCAGGAGCATCCCTCTCAGAGGGGATCCCAGGCGACTGTCTCAGCTGTCAGGCAGCAGGTCTCCTGGCGGAGCTCCACTCCACCGCGGTGATTGCGGAAGTTCATCCGCCTTGAAATGATTGCACTGATGCAAACTCATGGGGGCGTGCGTTCCATGGGAGCTCCCGGTGGAAGTCGCTACTCTGTAACTTCCGCTGGCTGTGCGGCGTCTATTCCAATAGACATACCGAGAGGCAGCAGCAGCTACTAGCAGCCCAGGCTGACACTGCTCCAGGAGCTGCTGCTCCCTCTGCCATCATGGAGCTTTCCTCCCCTCAGGGTGTGAGCCCAGCCGCACAAGCCAGTACAAGCTAGAGCTACAGGCCTTCTATCCTGATAGATCTGAGTCTAGACTGGTGGGATTTGCTTTGCAGTACCCTATCTGAAACCTTGATGTAATGCTTATACTTGTCAGGGGTAAAGCATGAAGGTGATAACCAGTTCAATGTTTGTCCAAATTTCAATGACCACTTTCTGGGAAGTATTTAATTTGTTAAAGAGCTTCCATTAGAGGTAATCCAGTCTAATCGGGCTGAGAGACCTCAGGTGTTTCATCATCCAATGGTTTCAGATTCCTCCTTGAGGGGAAACAGAGGCTGGGGGA
Organism: Hyperolius riggenbachi; assembly: GCF_040937935.1. Classification (NCBI taxonomy): domain Eukaryota; kingdom Metazoa; phylum Chordata; class Amphibia; order Anura; family Hyperoliidae; genus Hyperolius; species Hyperolius riggenbachi. Next base: position 158,948 of record NW_027152422.1, on the reverse strand, counting down.
TGGGCACTCCCTATAGCTTTGCTAAAGGATTGCATGTAATGCATTTGGAACAAACAGTCAATTTTGAGATTGCTGGTTTGGGCCCCATCTGCGCTGCACAGTTTTTTTTTTTTGTTTTTTTTTTGGTGCGCTGCAGTTTGATTCGATTTATTGGGTTGCATGGACCATAAATACATGATTAACTTCATTGGAAATGAGTATAAAGTACTTTACAAGATAATGTCTTTAAATCTTTTCTAAAATGAGGTATCCCTTTGAGGATACAGGAACCTTTATAGCAGGTAAGTGGTTCCTCAATGGAAATTATTACTCAATGTATTTCAACTTTGACTACAGAGTTTCCTACTGAAGTACTGGTCACAGTACAAGGATTTATTAATCCTGTATTCCTGTGGATGGCAGGTCTGTCAGCTAGTTTGCTTTTCAGTTTTATACACATAATTAATCTGTTTGCAATGCTAATCGTATGCAATGATATGCATAGATTTTCTGACACGAGTGCATCTCAGATAAGATTAGGTGCAGTGATTATGCACATTGATTGCAATACTGCTTTTTCAGATACTTATATGCAAAGCTTATGCATAGGCATTTCAAATAGCAAGTTTGCTTTTCCGGAAAAGGGGCTGTAGCTAGTATGGTGATAAAGGCTTTGCCTCTGACGTTGGTAACTAGGGTTTACACCTCAGCTCTTCCTGTTCAGAGAGCCTGCACCTATTGTATAAGTAGTTCTTAGGGCAAGACTCCCTAAGGTTGCTACTGCCTAATGAGCATGCCCTAATGGTTGCAGCTTGGATGCCTTGAATCTGGCTGGACAAAAGCGCATTAAAAGAGTTTAAGCAGCTTTAGCTGCAGTCTAAAGCATTTCCTTTAGGGCTCTTCCACACGAGGACTTTGCGTTTGATGCGTTATATTGCACTGCGTTATGTGTCTTGCGGTGCGCCGTTTTCGTTGCATACTGGTAGAACGAAAATGGCGCATGCATCACATTTATATAAATAGAAAGAAAAAAAAATAAAAAAAATTAAGAAACATTACTGAGCATGTGCAAATAGTCCAGTGGAGCTAGTAACCAAAAGAACGCACAGCATGTAGCACTTTCTAAATGTTGCTGCACGTTACAAACAACGCAACATGAGCACTGTGAATGTCACACATACGTTGGGGCTGTTCACATTACAAACGCGGATGACCACGCATACGGAACGCAGCACATGCGAACGCACGCCATCTTCGTTTTGTATGCGTTGCATGGCTGATCCCAGCACTGAAAAGTGAATGGGACAGCCGCGCATTTTTTGCCAAGACCGCGTGCAGCATGCGTTCCCAGACCGCACAGGTCCGGAACGCATGCAGTGTGAACATCAGACAGTGCACTCTATGCACTGTCTGTCGTGCGTGTCTGCCTCCTGCATGCGTTTCCAAAACGCAGCTGGAAACGTGGGCAGTGTGAATGGGCCTTAGTCTGCGTTATTACTTTTTATAACGTGCAACCTTAGCGTCGCACTGTGAAGGAGCCCTTATGGGTTACCTAGTGTTCCCATGATCTGTATGAAAGATCATGATAACAATAGCAGCCTTTTCTATCAATACCGAAGATTTATTTGTTTTTTGTATTTCTCTAGCTATTTTCTAGACAATCTTTTTGATAAGCAGCAAAAAGGAAGGAAGCTCCTAAGACCATATTGAGTTTGTCTTACAACGCTGAAGCACTTTAAGGAAGATTCGGAATCTGCAGATATCTGAAATAGTTTTGTGGGTAGGTCACTAGTTGTGACTCGACAGAGCTCTTGTTGCCGATAAAAAATATGGATTCTCAAATCGAAGGTACACATACACTGCTGGGAGTAAAATCTGTCACGGTAAGACAAGATATGTGGCTCCTGGGAAGATGTTCATCCTGTCTCCCAACTGTAGCTTGGGCAATATACAGAGTATTTTCTACAGTGTGTGCATCAAACACCAAGTTAAACCTGTCAGGGCTTGCTTTGCGGGTTTGACCTAATTGGCTGATCACGAGGCATTGCTCATGCAAATATGGGAAGCCGACCTACTAACGCAGGGCGACCTGGTCCATCCAGACCCAGGCTTTCTCAATCTTACAGCCTAGATCCTGAGGGGCAACCCTTAAGTAATATAGGATTTTCAGACAGTCATAGCTACTTTGCTGAAATGTAGAAAGGAGAATACTAGAAAGATTTATAACCAGGTCGGGAAAACTTTTTCTTATGGAAAGAAAGGGAGAATATTGTTTCAAATGATATTCAATTTATTTTGGATTTTTTTTTGTAGGATGGCGTAGTTCTAGGTTTAGCAGTCAGCACCCTGCGCATGCAGGGTTCAGCATCATCAGTTTTTTGAATAGACCATTATCTACTGAACTGCATGGGTAAAAAAAAAAAAAAATTGGAATCTATGGCCAGATCCCAGCCGGTTTCCAGCAGGGTTGCTCCACCGTGGGATTTGTCACTAGTCCTAGATGTTCTGATGTCACATTTTTTTTATTTAATTTAAATTTTTTTTTTTTTTTTTTTTTTTTGAACCAGCAGAGGAAATGCTGATTAAGATTTTTGACCTTAAAGGTAGCTTTCCTGATAGCCATTACAACGGCTAGAAGGGTGGGGGATATACAGGCACTGTCCATGGAGGACCCCTATATGATCATCCATCCAGATTGAATAGTCTTCAAACCTGATCCCACATATTACCCAAGGTAGATACAGCTTTCCATAGGTCTCAGGAAATCATTCTACCATTCTTTTTCACTAACCCTAAGAACGAGGGAGAGAAAAGATTGGCCAGACTAGATGTAAGACAAGCAGTTATCACACATCTAGAGAGCACTCGACACTGGAGAAGGTCAAGCCATCTTTTTCAGCTATTTTGCAGGTAGTTGGAAGGGCCTACATGCTTCCAAGAACTTAATAGCTAGATGGATTAGGGAGGTGATTACGTTAAAAGAACTCAGTAGGCAGTAATACACCCTCAGATATTAGAGCACACTCGACTAGATCCTTGGCAACCTCTTGGGCAGAGAGATCGGGAGCTTCACTAGACCAGATATGTAAAGCGGCAACATGGTCAGGACACTCAACATTTGTGAAGCATTACTGAGTCGAATTACTCTCCAGCCAGGATCAGGCATTTGGTCACAAAGTGCTCCAGGAAGTTATCCCACCCTAAGGTAACGGTTTCTCGCTGGTCTCAGGTGAGCTGTCCTGGAGGATGATGAGAGAAAGGCCGAGCTACTTACTGGTAGTAGTGTTTCGGCGAATCCTCCAGGACAGCTGCCTTAGTTCCCAGCCCTATTTCCACTTAAGAGTTGTATATGTTTTAAATGAATATAATAACATGCTATGAAAATAAGGGATGAGCTAAGTACTCTTTTTAGAACTGGAGAAGCACAGGAGGTAACTGGCTATGTAGTGGGAGCTAATTTGTTTAATTAATTGACATTTGCATGTGTTTCCATAGGGGAGGGGATCAATGATAATCTCAGGTGAGCTGTCCTGGAGGATTCGCCGAAACACTACTACCAGTAAGTAGCTCGGCCTTTCACATCAGAGCTTGCGTTGGAGAACGCTCAAAGCATACGTTTTGTTGTATGCGTTTTAATGCGTTTTGATATGCGTTGCACTGCAGTGAGTGTGCGTTTTTAATCCGTTTTCAATGCGTTACAGCACATAGAAAAACGCAGGTATTTTTTTTTTCTTTTAGTTTTCAACTTTCTACATCGTTCCTCTGTTGCTTTCTGGGACTGATTGCCTGCGTTAACGGATTAAAAACGCGCATAGTGTGCGTTTTACATTGACTAACATTGTAACGCATAAAGCTAGCGTCGGCTGAAAAACTGCGCCTGGGTGCAGTGTAACGCAACGCACAAAAAGGCTGCGTTATATGTGAAAGCTAAAGTGAAAGTCTATGGACTTTCATTTCACCTTGGGTAACGCACACTTTACCCTTTGCGTTGAAACGCAGAAAATCTGCCCTAATGTGAAAGAGCCCTAAGCCCTAGCTAAGCTCGGGCTAACCACCAGGAGCTCAATGCAGCACAGCAGGCATTTTTACACACCTCCTGGGGGATCCAGGCATCGGTAGCCATTCTCCTTCCTGTCCTCCGAGGCTCTGAATCACTCTAGTGAGATCATCGTCGGTGATCTCACTACAGAGTTACAGCGCCACCCCAAGGACGTAGGGAAAGTTGGAGAGCTGGAGTCCAGGGAGGTGAGTGAGAGCAGGGGCTGCTGCAGAGACTCTGGCAGCATGTTTTTTTTCCTGATTTTAGGGCCTGAAACGTCCTGAAAAGACCCTAAAATCTGGAAATAATCATACCGCCAGGGAGGTTAAGTACCTTTAGATTTAGATCTAACCATTCCTTATTTCATATTTTATTCTTATCTCTTAGGATGGCAAGACAAGGCAGGACTATCATATTTTCTATACACCAGCCTCGGTATTCCATCTTCAGACTGTTTGACAGCCTCACATTGTTAGCAGGAGGAAAACTGCTCTACCATGGACCTTCTGCATATGCACTGGATTACTTTACAGAGATGGGTAAGAGTCTTAGATTCAGTGGTGACTAGAGTGGGGTTGTGTTAAAGTGGACCTGAACTCTTGCACAGGACGGAAGGAAAACCGAGAAATGCACTCTGTATGTATTCAGAAAGTTTACCCTGTCTAATTCCCCCTCATCTGTGACTAAGTACAAGTTGTAATTTGATCCCTCAGTTGTGTCAGCTGACTGCCACAGCAGAGAGCTAATTGGTAAATATAGGATGTTAACAATATGTCTGCTTCCATGAAAGCAGGAAGTAGAAACACTGCAGATGTATTGCAGGATTTGTATCCGCTGTAACAAAGAAATGTTGTTCTTTAAGGGGTCAGACGCACTATAAGCGCTTTTCTGATTGATTAGCTCTTATTCACTTTTATAAAAAATCATCGTGATCGCATGCGCATAAAAACATGCGATCACGCCGATTTTTACAGTGATTTTAATGAAAGTGAATGGGAGTGATTTTTAAAAAGTTTTTAGAAAGCGCTAATCGATTGCAAGCGCTCAGAAAAGCGCTTATAGTGTGTCTGAGCCCTAAAGGTTTTTATGCTGTTGTGTAGAGGAAGTTTTGAGTTCAGGTCTGCTTTAAAGAGGAGCTGTCAGCCATACTACCTCAGAAAAAAAAACATTTACAGTATAAGTAGATAAATACTTGCTATACTTACATAACATATGTATTGCACTGTCCACGTTTTGATGTTAGTGTTTTTTTTTTCTACAGTAAAAGAGAAAATTCTTTTTAGCATTTCATATTTTAACTGTGGCAATTTTGAAGCCAATCCTGATGTCATTTCCTCCCTTACTCTCCTCTGCCTGATTGTGTATGCATTTCCCTTCCTCCACTATAGAAAGTGCATTGTCTCAGCATGTGAAATACTGGCTAATCAGAGAGGAACAGAGGTGTTTGAAGGGAAAATGGGAGGGAAAGAAAAGGCTTCAGCCAATCAGGCTGCATTAGTTAAGTCTTAGGGGGAAATTAGAGAAGCAAAAAAGGACAACCCAGCATGCCCGGCTGCAACTTCCTTTTTGCGTACCAAATTTTGTGTGTACCAAAGTCAGGTAAACTGGGGAGTGATCATTTATCAACAAGAAAAGTAATAGTGATTTTAACTTTTGGATTGCCTGGTTAGCATCATTATTACTTGTTTACCGAATAAAAATAATTGATTTTTGATTTTATGCCCAACAGTTACACTTTAAAGGTAACCCGCAAGAATGGTTTTCCAATATCATAGAAAATGCTATTTTCAGGGTCTGTTAAGGCAGTGTTCCCCCAACCCTGTCTATAAGGCCCACCAACAGTGCATGTTTTGTGAAAATCCACACAGGTAAGTAATCACCCCAACTGTGAATGTTTGTGGTTTTCTGGAAAACATGCACTGTTGGTGGACCTTGAGGACGGGGTTGGGGAGCTCTGTGTTAAAGAGACTCTGAAGCGAGAATAAATCTCGCTTCAGAGCTCATAGTTAGCAGGGGCATGTGTGCCCCTGCTAAAACGCCACTATCCCGCAGCTAAACGGGGGTCCCTTCACCCCCAAACTCACCCCCGCAAGACTTGGTCGCAAGTTGGTCGTAAAATTTTCTCTTCCTGGAGGCAGGGCTAACGGCTGCAGCCCTGCCTCCAGTCGCGTCTATCAGACGCGCATCGCCGCCTCTCCCCCGCCCTTCTCAGTGAAGGAAGACTGAGAGGGGCGGGGAGAGACGGAGATACGCGTCCGACAGACGCGCGTGGGGCAGGGCTGCGGCGGTTAGCCCTGCCCCAACCAGGAAGCGCTCCCCCGCTGTACGGAGGGGATTTGGGGGTGAAGGGACCCCCGTTAAGCCACGGGATAGCGGCTTTTTAGCAGGGGCACACATGCCCCTGCTAACTATGAGGTCTGAAGCGAGATTTATTCTCGCTTCAGACTCTCTTTAAGGCACTAAGACCGTGTACAAGAGAAATAGCCGCCGGGAGACTTCGGCGCAGGATACAGCCTATATACGGCTTACCCTGTTCCCGCACAAGTCCCTGCGGCGTTAATTACTATTCCCCCTCCAGGTCCACGTGGATGGTGGGGAATGATGTAATTCGGCTTCAAATTACAATGTTTTAAAAGTAACTTCAGATCTGTCTTCTGATGGCGCCAATGTTACTCACTGTGTGCCGTTATAGCCGTAATTCCTATTATGGTCTATGGTGGCGCCAGCTGCGGCCAAATCTTCTGCGCTATAATCCACGTGCACGTTTTGACGGCTGCCTTACCCTAAAACATGACCGTGATCTGTAGATAACCCACCCCCTTCCTACTTGTGGTTTTTGATGCAGACCTAGTGATAATTAAATAATGGCATTGTTATTGATCTTAAGGACAAATAAAGTGAGAAAAATATGGAGGCTGTCATAATTTTTTTGTTTTAAACCAGGGCTGTGGAGTCGGAGTCGGGCAATTTTGGGTGCCTGGAGTCGGAGTCGGGAAAAAATGCACCGACTCCGACTCCTAATGAATTTGTAACTGTAATTAAAATAGAAAATATGATAAAATGTTCTATTTCTCAGATAATAGTCATTAAAAATAATGTGTATATATACAGTAATAGCTGTGCTTAGTCCACAAAAATGAAATAAACCAATCAAAATTAGTTACTTGTGCTGCTTCAATAAAGCAGTCCCTGTAATTTTAAGGTCAGATATACATATCTGATTGTGACTGTATATATGATATGTACACAGGAATCTCTTATATTTACTAAATAACATCTATGCTGTAAGAATAAAGCCTGATTTGTAGCTGTGTCACTAATAGAGATGGTCAATGAGATGGAAATAATTCTGCACTGATGCTGATTTATGCAAATGTATGCACTCCCTTTGCTGATGAAATTAAATAATTTGATATGTTGTTGAAATTTGGTTTGGTGACTTCAAATTAAAGGGTAACTGAGACGGATGAAAAGTAAAGTTTTATACATACCTGGGGCTTCCTCCAGCCCCCTTCAGGCTAATCGGTCCCTCTCTGTCCTCCACCACCCGGATCTTCTGCTATGAGTCCTGGTAATTCAGCCAGTCAGCGCTGTCCGGCCGCATGCCGCTCCCACAGCCAGGAACATTCTGCACCTGCGCAATAGTGCTGCACAGGTGTAGTATGCTCCTGGCGGCGGAGTGTGTGCATGCGCACTGCGCCCGACTGGCTCAAGTACCTGGACTCATAGCAGAAGATCCAGGTGGTGGAGGAGGACAACGAGGGACTGATTATCCTGAAGGCGGCTGGAGGAAGCCCCAGGTATGTATAAAACTTTAATTTCATCTGTCTCAGGTTTACTTTGTTACACAGTAGTACTATACTCTACATATGCACTCCCCACAGAGCTGCAGGGAATCCACTGAGAATGCTGTGCACATTGAACACAGAGGTGTTGTCTGTTTACAATCTCCTCATTCCCCTGCAGAGTACCTGCACATCATTCTTACATGTACCCACACTTACATTGCCTAGGGCCTGATAGATGTTCTTGGTTCCGGTTTGTACCTTTTACAAGTACTCTTACCAAGGACTAGTTTTAGTCTAAAGGGAATAAATATGGCAGTCTACATATCCTTCTCACTTCAGTTGTCTTGTAAAATTCCTAAGCGTTGGCAGGTAAGAGACGAATTTCATGTTACATACTTTTAATCAACAAAATTGTAATATGCAAATTAGAGGAGTCGGAGTCGAGGAGTCGGAGTCGGTGGAATCCTAAACCGAGGAGTCGGAGTCGGTGGATTTTTGGACCGACTCCACAGCCCTGATTTTAAGCACTACACACAGTTGCCTAGCAGCCCAACTGATCTATTTGCTTAAAAGGAAATAATTATGGCATCATCCATGGCCCTCTTGCTACAGTTATACACAAAAAAAATTGAACTGGACTTACCAGGGGTTTCCTCCAGCCCCCCGTAGCCCGCGAGGTCCTTCTGCATCCTCTGGGTCACTTCCGTGGTCCCGTTAACACGGCGACTTTGGCTCAACGGTTCAGTCTTTTAAGAACCGCGGTGAAGCGTCAGGTGCTTGGATGGGCCACGCATGTGCAACTTCATCCAAAGTCGCTGGGTTAACGGAGCCGCCACCGGGACTATAGAAGGGACACAGAGGATGCCGAAAGAACTTGTGGGCTACTGGGGGCTGAAGGAAGCCCCAGGTAAGTCCAGATTCTAATTTATTTTTTGTGTTCAGGGTCCCTTGAAGGAAGTGAAATCTGACTAGTTTGTATTTCATATGAAAATGATGAAGGGATTCTAAGTAAATGGAATTTTATGTATGAAAGTACACTATATTGACATAAATATTGGAAGACCCCCTCCAGATCATTACATTCAGGTGTTTAAATTACTGGCCACAGGTTTATAAAATCAAGCTTCTAGGTATGCAGACTAATTCTACAAACATTTGTGAAAGGATAGGTTGCTTGCAGGAGCTCAGTGAATTCCAACTTTAGTGCAGTGATGCTACCTGTGCAGTAAGTCTATTTATGTGATTTCCTTGCTATTAAATTGTCCACTGTTTCCTGTTAGTGGTATTGTAACTGAGTGGAAGCAATTGGTTGCAACAGAAAATCAACCATGAAGTGGTAGGTCATGTAAATTCACAGAGCGGGCTCAGCACATGCTGCATATTTATTACACAGAAGTCCCCAACTTTCTGCAGAGTTACAGACATCCACACTTAATGTGGCCATCTGTGGTGTAAAGCACACAACCACTGTACTCTAGAGCAGTGGAGACATTTACTCTGTAGTGAGTCTGGGTTTTGGTGATGCCAAGAAAATGGCGCTTGCCTGATTTGCACTGTGCTAAGTGTAAAGTCTGGAGGAGGCAGAGTATGGTGTGGGTGTAACGATCGGTGTAACACAGAGAGGATCTGATCATCGGTGATCTGCAGTATCACCGAAAATACAGATATATACCCGATTATTGATGATCTGCAGTATCACCGATAATCAGATATATTTCTAACCTCTGGACACCTGAGTAATATGAGTGTTTGGTGCAACAGTAATACTTTGAGGAGAGCACCCGTATAGAGGGTGCAAGGCAGTAAGAGATACTGCTCAGAGAACCGGTTCCTTCCAATGGTCTAATGCTACCCAAGGGGCGGAGCCAGGCTGAGAGTGGGAAGGACCAGAGAGTGAGTGACACCAATGGTGAAGTGTCACTGACAGGTCTGTGAACTATCTCCAAACAGGGAAGATAGTTCTCGAGGTCGGACAGGCCAGGTCGGCACCAGACAGACAGATCAGATACAGAGCCAGGAGACAGATTCGGAATCTTAGGACAAGCAGGGTTCAGCAACAGAGTATCAGATATAGCGAAGTACCAAATCAGAGATCAAGAGAGTTGTCAGGAAAGCAGAAAGTCATAACAGATAATAACAATGCCTAGTCTTAGGTATGAGCTCCGTGATCATCAACACCCTGTAACTAGTCTGATATATAACAGAGTGATAATACAGTTCCCTAGTCTTGGGGGTGAGTTCCTTGATCATCAACACCCTGGAACTAGTCTGAAGTATAACAGAATGGTAATACAGTTCCCTAGTCTTGGGGGTGAGTTCCTTGATCATCAACACCCGGGAACTAGTCTGAAGTAATAACACAGAAAATATCACAGATACTGACAAGGTCTGAGTGCTACCACGTAGTGATCGCAACGCCAGACACCAGAGAAATGACCAGCACCCAGTATATATACACAAGCGCTCTCCGGCGCCTCCCCTAAGTGCTGGACCAATGAAACCTGATAGAATTGTCAGCTGATCGGCTGGATCAGCTGACACCCTTCTGACTGTCATAAAGGCTCTGCCTCTCAGCGCGCGTCCTTCTGAACCTGTATGGACTATCAGTCCCAGCCACACCAGACATGTGTTGTAATGTATCTGCTGGTTTAAACGCGGGGCCAGCCGCACCGCTGTCAGAGCATGCGGCGGTTTCCCCGCGTTCAGCCATACTGCTAGTGGTAGGCCCATGCGTGCAAACCGCCGTGTCGGACGCGGACTCCGCCGCCTTGTTTACTGGGCATGCAGCGGTTTCTCCGCGCTCCGTCAGGCTAGTGGATGCAGGCCCATGCGCGCAAGCTGCCATGTTGGACGTGGAATTAGCCGCCTTACTCTGAGTACTCGCGGCGGCTTTTCCGCGGTTTCTCAAACAGTGCGTGACCTCACAAATGCTCTTCTGGAAGAATGGTCAAAACTTCCCATAAACACACTCCTGAACCTTGTAGAAAGCCTTCCTACAAGAGCTGTAATATCTGCAAATAGCAGGCCAACTCCATGTTAAAGCCTATGGATTAAGAATGTGATGTCATTAAAGTTTATTTATGTAAAGGCAGAAGTCCTAATACTTTTGGCAATATAGGCCCATATTCTATCAACTTTTCTCTTGTTTTCTCCAAGGAGATCTCTTCAAACCTTACCCATAAAATACCTTTAAAGTGTACCAGAGGCGGTAATTATACTTACTTGGGCCTTCCTCTAGCCCCATAAGCATGTCTGAGTCCCTCGCCGTTCTCCCGCGGTCTGCCTTTCAGCTGCAATCAGACCCGGTGACTGGTTCAGTCGTGTCAGTCCACTGGAGGCTGGTAAGGAACTCAGACGTGCTTATGGGGCTGGAGGAAGCCCCGGGTAAGTAGCAAATCTTTCTATATTATCGTCTCTGGTTTACTTTAAAGCTTCCACTATACAAGAAAATATTCAAAATAAGTTAATTACTTTTAACTTACTTTTTAATACATTTTTGAATTGCTAAGTACTATTTTTGAATAAGATGAAAAAGTATCTCCAGGGGAAAAAAACTCAGGAGAAAAAGTTAATTGGATAAGGGTCAGAGGCCACATACACACATCAGACCATAGTCTTTTGAAAATGAAAGATCACAGATCAATTTGACCCTTTTCCATGTAGTATGAGAGCCATACTCTACACAGTCTTTTCTATGGAGCTGAACTCCCCATCAGAAAAAAAATCTTTGCAAGATGCTGCACACACAGGTGCTGTACAGACACAAAAGATCAGTATCTGCAAAAGATCTGTTCCTGCCAAAGATCCGTTCCTGCAAATTGCATTCATAGTCTATGAGGTCTGCAGATCCACATACACACCTTGTTTAACTGGCATTCATCTGCTGATCAGACAATCATCTGCAGATCTGAAAATCCATCCTGGTGGATCTGATCTGCAGATGAATGTTAAACAAGGTGTGTATGATGATCTGCAGATATCATAGACTATGAATGCATTTTGCAGGAACAGATCTTTTGCAGGAACAGATCTTTTGCAGGAACAGATCTTTTGCAGGACCAGATCTTTTGCAGATACTGATCTTTTGAATGTGTACAGCATCTTTGTGTACATCACCTTGCAAAGATTTCTGTCTGATGGGGAGTTCAGCTCCATAGAATAGACTGTGTAGAGTATGGCTCTCATACTACATGGAAGGGGGTAAAATTGGTCTGTGATCTTTCATTTTCCAAAGACTATGGTCTGATGTGTGTATGAGCCTATAGGGTGTTATGACATCTATGGAAGACCTGGTACTTGACAATTGAAGCAAATTCAAGGCTTTCAGAAGCTTGGCAATCAGCAGTGTTTATTTCCCTTATATTCTTGCTGTACCCATCAAAAATCCCATTACCTGCACTTAAATGAGCAGTCCATGAGGTGTCATTGGATTGGGCATTATATTTAATAGGACTGACATTTTGATTTTTTTATATTTTTGGTCAAAACATGTCTTTTAAAAGTTATTGGCTGCATAGGTTTTTTAATTTTATTCTCTTTAGCTAGCAAACTGACCCGCCTATTTGAATGAGGTAGAGATTAATTCTACCAACCTTTATTGGCTGGGAGCATGCACTTGGGTAATCTGTTCCGTTCTGGATAACTTCAAAGCCTCTGGAGAAAACTACAGTGTCTGATGTACTTTAGAAAGCAGTTAGCTATAGTTTTCCAATATACTGACTAAACTGCTAATTACCTCTCACTCTCTTGATTGAACAATTTTATCAAATCTTAAGGTGCCCGCTAATGATACAATCTTACCACTTGTAGTGTAGTTAGATGGATGAGAATTAAAGCAGAATGACTTTTGATGGGCATGGTCACTTTAGGTATGTGCTGCTTTCCCACCATGCCTAAACTCAGAAAAACAAGGCCTGCATAGTATAGGCCCTAGTCTAAAACAACATTGTGTAGGCCCTATACTATAGGGCCTACACAATGTTGTTTTAGACCAGGCTATTTCACGGAGTTGCTCTAAAGTTGTATGTTGCTTTTAAAGTTGCATGATGTCCTTGTATAGATACTTTTTTTTTTTTTCTATTTTGTCTCTTCAATTCTGTACCTTTGCAAAACCAAGTCCATATGTAGTTAACGTCATGCACTGTTCTGTTTTATAGGCTATGTCTGTGAAGCACATAATAATCCTGCTGACTTCTTTCTGGATGTTATCAACGGAGACTCAAGTGCTGTTGCCTTAAGCAAACTGGAAGAAGTGGACTTAGGTACATAAGTCATGGTCTGCGCTAAAGTAGAACTCTGTGAAGTGAAATCTGTGTCAATTAATGATTTATGTATATCCACTGCTCTCATTGATATTTCTCCTCGCTTGCTGAGTAACCAGTCATGCTGAGTATGATATTGCCAAGACATGGTCTGTCCAGCGACGAGCAGTAAAATCATATTTTGCAGCTGAGTGGTTGGGATTTCAAACTGAAGCCAGTTGTTACATCAGCAGAAAGCAATAAAATTCTTACAACGCTTCTTATCCCTTCCTCTCCAATCACCTAGGACAAAGAAGGGTTACATTTCAGTTCAAGTTGTGAAATTATTTAAAATGCAGGTGCAAAAATAAACCTTTACTAAAGAGAACAGCAGTTGCAGTTAAACATGTTTTTCATGTCAGCTCCATGCCTTGTAAGGTTATTGCCAGACTTTACTGCAGAATTTCAATTGTTTACATAGCTTAGGTCCTAATAGCTAAGCCTTAGGATATATGCTAAAAGTGAACAAGTTTATCCGCTATAATCACATGATCAGGCGCTGAAGTTATTACAAGAAACAGTGGTTGATCTCCTGACATAAAGGCCAAATGTATCACCAGAGCCAAGACGATTGCGGAAGGGATGTGGATGTATGTATATATGTATGTGTGTATATATGTATATGTATGTATGTATGTATGTATGTATGTATGTATGTATGTATGTATGTATGTATGTATGTATGTATATATATATATTATTCTCTCAAGTTCATCAGTCACAGGAGTAGAAAGATATGCTCTTCCTTTGTGGCCAGGCTGAGATTAGCATATTATTAATAGAAGTGTACCCGAGGCAAAAATAGTAAAAACAAAGAACCTGTGAAGAGGGAAGTCACTGGATCCTGGAGAAGTGTCCCAGGTCCTCCTGGCCCCATCATTGCAGTGCACAGATCCGCAGAACATATCCAGCAAGAGCTTGTCAGATATGTTACGTGGACATGCTCCTCTTCATGCACAAGTGCGGCTGTACTGCCCCTGTGCAAGTATGACCGTGACTGCCCAATAATTCAGAGCCGCTTGCCCAGGAACGGCTCTTATTGTGCAGATGTGGCCACAGGTAGTGTAACAGATCCGGGGAATTTCTGTCACTTGAAACAGAGTCCCCGTTTATTGAGGAAAGGAAGACCAGGAGCCCAATAGTGCAGTATCGTTAAAGCCCTGGTGGTTCAATTTGTAGATAATACTCACAAGGATGGGTTGCAGTCCTGCAACCAACATATACGCGTGTGGGAAATTTTGACCGTTCCTGCTCGGTCGCCCGGCCTGCTCTGGAACTGGGCGGTCGCTCTCCTCCTTTGGTCTCCTCCACTAGTTGAATAAATCCCAATATAGTAGATATCTTCACCTCTGTGAGAGGTGTTGGGGTACTCAGTAGGTTTTGTGGCTAGGCACCCAAGCTATATAAGTATTCGCTAAAAAATAATAAAATTAGGTTTCTTGCCTCTACTGAAGACTCACTGGAATGGGTAACAGGAAGTCTTTATTAAAAACGGTTATACTGTTTACAACTCGTTTCACGGGACACAGCCTGCTTCCTCAGGTCAATAAAACAGAAAACCTAAAATCAAAACATTTGTTTTCACCCATTAAAATAGAGTAACAGACACTTGACATTACATAACAATATCACACGGCTAGCTGTTGAATTACTCCTATTACCACGTACAATGGATAGCTAACTCATGGGACTCGCTATACGCCTTGTATGTTGCACTTGCCTGCCGTATGCACATCAGGTCTGCCTTAATTGTAGCCCGGTCCGAGGAGCACACAAGTGCATGCAACACCCACTACAGCTGCCCCATTGGTAGCTGGTTACCTATTGTGATATATAATATACACTGCTTATTGTGGTAGACTGTATATATAGATCTTTAACCCATTCGCGTTCCGTCGTTTTCACGTGAGAAATGTTCACCTCCCATTCATTAGCCTATAACTTTATCACTACTTATCACAATGAACTGATCTATATCTTGTTTTTTTCCGCCACCAATTAGGCTTTCTTTGGGGGGTACATTTTTCTAAGCGCCACTTTACTGTAAATGCATTTTAACAGGAAGAATAAGAAAAAAATGGAAAAATTCATTATTTCTCAGTTTTCAGCCATTATAGTTTTAAAATAACACATGCCTCCATAATTAAAACTCACGTATTGTATTTGCCCATATGTCCCGGTTATTACACCGTTAAAATTATGTCCCTATCACAATGTATGGCGACAATATTTTATTTGGAAATAAAGGTGCATTTTTTTCCATTTTGCATCTATCACTATTTACAAGTTTAAAATAAAAAAATATAGAAATATTTCATCTTTACATTGATATTTAAAAAGTTTAGACCCTTAGGTAAATATTTACATGTTTTTTTTTTTTTTTATTGTAATGGTTTTTTTTTTTTTATAGTAAACAATTTATTTGGGTAGTTTTGGGAGGGTGGGAGGTAAACAATAGATTTATAATGTAAATGTGTGTTAATTTTTTTTTTTTTTTTTTTTTTTTTTTTTTTACTTTCAGTTGTAGTATTACTTTTTGGCCACAAGAGGCCATGAGTTTGTTTACACGACGTCACTCTAAGCGTAACACACGCTTAGAGTGACGCATCGGGGAGGGAACAGCCAGAAAAAGCACAGCTTCCGAGAGAAGCTGTCGCTTTTTCAGCGGGGGAGAGGAATCCGTGATCGGGCACCATAGCCCGATACATTGATTCCTTGGCTACCGAATCCGCGGCCGGGAGTGCGCGTGCACGCTCGCGATCGGCCGCGGGAGCGCGCGGTAGTGCGCATGGTTCCTGGACGTAGTTTCTACGTCCAGGAACCAAAATAGGTTAATAAAATTCTAATAATAATAATAAACTTCCATGTAGTTAAAAATCAAAAAAGTGCCTAATTTTTGACAATTATATGCATAACTTTACAACTGACACACCGGTGCAAGGAAACTAGGTGGCATCACTAGTTATGAATGAAATTAGCCATTATATCAACTGCATAGGTATGTAACTTACAATGGAGAATATTTCAATAACAATGTTATATGCTTCACGATTACACAAATGCCCGCATTAAAATGCCTGAATATAAACTATATTTTTAAAAAGTTGTAAAATTAGTAAAAGTGCATATTTTTATCTATATGACCCCCCCCCCCCCTCGTATAAAAGGGGTCTGGTGTTTTTTTTTTAAGACAAATTGTTATTTGGTTTTCACTTTGTCCAACAGAATCATAAAATTTACACAATTACAAGGTGTTATATCAAAATCAGGTGAAATATAGTATAACTTCCTTATCTTGAAAATATATTATTTATATACTAAATTAAGGTTCAGT
Source organism: Hyperolius riggenbachi (assembly GCF_040937935.1). Taxonomy (NCBI): domain Eukaryota; kingdom Metazoa; phylum Chordata; class Amphibia; order Anura; family Hyperoliidae; genus Hyperolius; species Hyperolius riggenbachi. The sequence goes on along the minus strand of NW_027152422.1, from coordinate 142,508 downwards.
TAAACATTTATTAGAACTCCACCTTAGTCCGACAAATATGCCCTATTGGACAAAACCTTTTTAACCCCTTTCCTTCCCCCCCCTCCCCCGGCCCTCCCACCCTCCCTTGTCTCTGGTTCCAAACTTTTATAGGATAAACACCTATGTCACCTTTAGCTTCCCTAATGTGCCCAACAAATGTTCTGTTAAATACCATTTTGTATCTTTGAAAGGTAATACTACCTCAATTATTTCTCCTTTAGAAAAGGTCTTTGTAATAAACGGTCTCCAGGTTTTAAAGAAATTTTGTTTTTTTTTGTGGGGGTCTGGTGTTTTATGTGGGGAAGCTACAAAGAGTACCATAGTATGCTGTGCCTATAATGGGATTTCTATCCTCTGAAATCAAAGCGGAGAAGAAGCTCTTACCTGAAATTCTAGCCTTGCCGTGCGGGTGCGCATAGAACGCATCTGTCCGCTTAAATGTATTACTGCAGGGCTTTAGCCTCTTGTCACACACAACATGGGCGCAGCCATTACAACAGACAGGAGACCTTGCACTCGAGCGACCAGGTTATGCATGATGAGGAGCTCCACAACGAGTGGACTGGAAGCGCTGGTTCTAATCGCCCTGCAGTAACACATTAAAGCCGGCAGAGCGGGCAGACGCGCTCTATCTATGCGCACCCGCACGCCAAAGCTACAATTTCAGGTAAGAGCTTCTTCTCCACTTTGATTTCACAGAGGATAGAAATCCCATTATAGGCACAGCATACTATGGTACTCTTTGTAGCTTCCCCATATAAAACACCAGACCCCTTTATATGAGGTGGTCTCATATAGATAAAAATATGCACTTTTACTAATTTTACAACTTTTTAAAAGTATAGTTTATATTCAGGCATTTTAATGTGGGCATTTGTATAATCTTAATGCATATAACAATGTTACTGAAATATTCTCCATTGTAAGTTACATACCTATGCAGTTGATATAATGGGTAATTTCATTCATAACTAGTGATGCCACCTAGTTTCCTTGCACCAGTGTGTCAGTTGTAAAGTTATGCGTATAATTATCGAAAAAATTAGGCACTTTTTTGCTTTTTAACTACATGGACAATTATTATTATTATTATTATTATTAGAATGTTATTAAAGATCTATATATACAGTCACCCGCTAGCCGTGTGATATTGTTATGTAATGTCAAGTGTCTGTTACTCTATTTTAATGGGTGAAAACAAATGTTTTGATTTTAGGTTTTCTGTTTTATTGACCTGAGGAAGCGGGCTGCATCCCATGAAACGCGTTGTCAACAGTATAACCGTTTTTTAATAAAGACTCCCTGTTACCCATTCCAGTGAGTCTTCAATCGAAATAAGAATCCTCTATGAAAAAAATATTTTTTTGCAAATACTTATATAGCTTGGGCGCCTCCCGACAAACCCTATTGAGATGTGGCCACACTCACTCTGGTTCAGCACGGCCGCTCTTGTGCATGAAGAGGTATGGAGTTACAATCCTCAAGAAGGTCCCAGGCAGCAGCGGTGGTCTGAAGGAGGACGCAGGAAGCCTCTAGAGCATACATGTCAAACTCCAGCCTGTGAGCCAAATCTGGCACTCGGAGCTGGCACTCTGAGTTTTTCCAACTCTGCATTAGGTTTGGCCCACTCAAGACCACCAGAGAAGCTATATTGGAGGGTATGCCCTAGATCACTAGGGAAGCCATATGGGGAGGGAGAAAGCACTAGACACCAGAGAACTGTATAGGGGAAAGAGGGGACCACTAGACACTAGGAAATTGTATAGGGGAGGGAGAGAAAACCACTAAACACTAGAACAGTATAGATCAGGGAGGGAGGACAACTAAACACCAAGGAACTGTATAAGAAAGTGTGGGGACCTCTAAACACCAGGCAACTGTATAGGGGAGGGCCACTAGACAGCAGGGAACTGTATAGGGGAATGAGGGGGCTATTAGACACCAGGGAACTTTATAAGGGAGAGATGACCACTAGACATTGCTGTTGGCCCGCAACTTAAGCAGCCCATACACTCAGCCGATTTTCTGGCCGACCGATCGATCCCGATCGATCGATTGCAAATCGGTTGGCCAATCGACCGACCGACGGCCGATTTCGATCGATTTCGATGGATTTCCATCGAACTTGCAGGGTGGAAAATTTAGGTCGATCTGATGAGATTGCTTATCAGTTTGCATTGGCCTTAATGGAAATCTGATGGCAAAAAAATGCCATCAGATCGAATTTCAATAGATTTCAAACTGAAATCTATTGGAATTCTATCCTGGTAAAAAATGTTCTAAAAACGCATCAGATAGATCATCAGATGCATTTCTTATCTATCTGCTGCCAATCTGACGAGTGTATGGGCACCTTTAGTCGCAGAGCTCAATTTTGGCCCACTTTGTATTTGAGTTTGACACCCCTGCTCTAGAGGGAGGGAGTTGCTTCCCTCATCTTAGGCAAGTTTTTGTTTTGTTTTGTTGTTTACAAAGGCTTTCCACACATAAGGCACCATGCTGAAGGTTTTTCTCTGTCATTGACGCTGCTTTAGGTTATCTGAAGACCAGTCTCTGCTAATCTTATAACGAATGACACATGATCAGAGATGGTGGTAGGATGCTAAAAAGAGCAGCATATTGAGGCGGGGAGGAGGCGGCAAAATTTACAGCTCGGGCCATAAAATGGCCATATACTTGCAGACAGCCACCAGATTTGATCAGCAGATGGATCCCTCTGATCAGAGAGGAGTCCATTACTGCCATACACTGCAATTTCTTTTAATAGATTTCACCTTTAAATCTATTAAAAAATTCTATGGAGCCACCATGCAGGCCCCCAGTTGTGATGTTCCCCCATCTAAAATGTACTCCCTCAGGCCCATGCAGAGCATTGCAGTGGAGTGCACACTTACCCATCAGACTATGGGCTTTTCCTGTGTCCCCTCTCCACCCCACCCTCCCAGAGCGCCTGTACTATTGTGACCCCGTGGTATGTACGTATCAAGGAACACGATTGCAGAAAATGTACTTCTGCTGCCGCTTGTCTGTGCATCCTGACACAGGCTTTCCCTGGTGCACATTGTGTGCAGTCGTGTTCATTGATAAAGAGGCACTCCGTTGCCACGAAACATCAGATCATGAATCATTAGCCGCAAATGAAGACTTTTGAATTTACATGAAGTGCCAGTCTGTGGCTACTCTGTATGTCTTGGTCGATCCAGTGACTACAACCTGAGAACCCACATTATGTCGGGAAACTTGCCAGATAGTGTGTACACGCCACTTACTTCTATTATTGGTCATGAGGTACAGGTGGTGAGCTTTGGGAGTGAACACAGGAAGAGCGTGCCGGCAGATAGGTGAGAGCGTGCTCTGCTGCCAACACTCTGTACGGGTCTGGGGAGGAAATTTTAGGTGGATGGGACATGAGAAGGGGGGAGGGGCTTCATCGTTTGCCTTGAAACCTACCTCTGAGCACCCAACCGCCCCCCTCTTAACTTGATTTTTCTGTCCAGAGTGATCAATAGTTTTGTTTGATTTCAGCTGGAAATAAATCAGCCATGTTGTGGCATTCAGAACATAGCAAAATTACATTGGATACAAACATGAGGCAATCATGAGATAGCTACCTGTGTAAAGTTTTCACAGGATTGCCCATTTTCACATAATTTGGATTCAGGTTCATTTTAAAGTGAACCTCCGGACTAAAAATCGACTCAGCAGCACTGAAAAGGCTTTGTGTTTCTTTAACAGTTTCACAGCATCAGAATTTTGTTTCTCTTATACAAGCCTCATTTTTAGCTGCACAGAAGAAAACTGCCCGGGCTTTTTTCCTCTGATGCTGTGCAAAGCATGATGGGATTTCTGATTTTGTTGTTCTCGTTCTGCTGTTTTGGTGCAATTTTTTTTTTTTTTTTACATTTTGAATTTGACATTTGAAGCCTAGCGTGTGCAGCTGGGAGGGGTAATCAGGACACAGGATAGTTGGAAGTGTCTCCTGGCCCTTGTCACCTCCTTTCAACCAACAAGATGGCTTCCCCCATGACAAAGATGGCAGCCCCCATGAATCACAAACATTTGCCTGTTCTTTTAAAACCGGGTGGGTAAGAGATTATATTACCTATCTATTCTAATTAACATAACTAATGTAACTTAATGACAGTATGTTTGTTTAGGCTGAAGTTCCTCTTTAAGCTCTGGCCAGATCCTATGTTGATACATTTTTGTCCTGAAATAATCCAGACCTGCACAAGTAATCTAAACATTATATTGTACATTGGTAATTGGTATTTTACTCACTAATAGATGTACAACTGTCAGTTACCAATGTAATACGAGCACTAAATCACCAAGCTGGAGCATGATAACTGAGAACAGGTTTACATAAGCTGTGTGTTAACTTTATAGGTACAGAAGAGGTGAATGATGGAGGATGTCAAACCATAGTGGAAAAGTTGGCTATTGAGTTCTGCAACAGCAACTATTACAAAGAGACCATGGCAGAGTTGGAAAAACTGTCCATCGGGGAAAAAGTGAAGACCAATATCTTCAGCAGACAAATCACTTACAACACTTCGTTCTTTCACCAACTCAAATGGGTCTCCAAAAGAACCTTCAAAAATCTCCTTGGAAATCCTCAAGCATCAATAGCTCAGGTGAGAGGCTTGTCAGTCTCTTCCCCACCCCACAACCCTTTGTTAAGCAGAATGGTGTCTCTTTTTTTTTTTTTATGCTTTCTAGTCATTTGATACAAGCACTTATACCTGACATTTGCAGCCTGTCTAAATTCATTTTAACTACTTGAGGACCACAGTGTGAAACCTCCCTAAAGACCAGGCCAATGTTCACTAAATTGGCCACTGCGCTTTAAGGCCTTGCTGCAGGGCCGCACAACACGGCACACAAGTGATTTCCCCGCCCTTTTCTCCCCACCAACAGAGCTTTCTGTTGGTGGGGTCTGATCGCCCCCCAGATGTTTGTTTATTTTTTAATAAATTTTTTATCTTTTATTTTTGAATAAAAATGGTGTTTTTTTTTTTTTTTTTTTTTTGTCCCTCTCCCTCCCTTCCCCCGCCAGCCAATCAGTGCTATCGGCTGTGATAGGCTTCAGACTATCACAGCGGATCCTTTTGAGACTATGGAGGGGACAGCCGAGTGACACAGATGTCCCCTGTACAGCTTTGCCTTAGATCGCAGCGCTGTACCCAGTAAATAGACGTGTAACAGTCTCCTAGCGGCGATCACGGAGATGTGCGATCTGCAGTAGCCGGCCCCAGGACCTGACGCTAATCGGTGTAAGGCGGTCCTGAGGCTGCCGCCGTGGTCATGCCCATTGGCGTGACGTGGTCTTTAGGTAGTTAACAAGGTAGTGCAGTTTTTCAAGTGCTGATCGTTTCAGGAAAGGGGCAAATGTATTGAGACAGGTGCAAAAAGAACTGAAGTAAAAGTCGATCAGTTGCTTGGAGCAACTAGACATACCCCAATTTTGCTTGGTCGTGCTGAGAAACCGCTTTTTTTTTATTTTTATTAAATCAAGCCCAGTATGTTCACATGATAGTATTCAATGCATACCTACAAACAAATGCGTTAAACTGAAACTTCACATTTGCTAAATAATTGCTACAGACTTACTGTATATCCATGCTCCGCAAGATGTTTTGTAATTTAATGCTTTAAATTATATCTTTCCATTTTGGATTTGCAGCCAGTCATGAGTTTCCAAAACTGTTAGAAGCTCAAATTGCTTTTATGTATTTATTTTTTTACAAGCTTGGAATCTGTACTCTTTGTGGAGTACAGAAAGCCTTGCTACATTTACCTGCACAGAGAAATAAGGGCCCGTTTCCGCTAGAGCGGAAACCGGGCAGAATTCACAGTTTCCCCGCAGGCAAATCACACGGGGAAACTCTGCCATAGGAGACAGTGGCGCCGCTGGCCGAATCGCTTACCTTAGCGATTGGGCCGACATTGCCATCAGTTTCTGTGCGGGAGGCTGCGAATCCCATAGCCATGTATGACACGGTTTATGGGATTCATCAGCGTTCCCACAGACCATGAAGTGCCACCGCACATCTCACAGCCGCGTGCGGCACTAGTGGAAACGGACCCTAACTCATTTTCTACACCAGCACTAATCCATTGACCGCTGGCAAATTTGGGACACTCCCATGTCACTATCTTGGTACAGAATTCAATAATTGAATGTTACATCTTTGTTTTACTTGCTTATGCAAGCTGAAATATGGTTTGCCATTAATCTCAAAAATGATTTAATCTAACAAGCTATCCTGTGAGCATGGGGGAAGAATGGGTGTGTTTGGAAGGTGTGCCATAGATTGCTGCGGAATGCTGCAGTACCTAGCTATGTACCAGTTTATCAGCAACTCTTTTTCTTGAGGCAAGATTTAGGCCTCTTTCACATGGGCAAATGACAGGTGATGAATTCACCACCAGTCAGCTGCTCTCCTGCACCAGCCAGGTGCTTGCTAGCGCTAGACAGGTGGCTTCCCATGAAGTCACATCTGAGCACGGCCGCCTTGTAACACCACTGCATGTCAGCACTTTACACATGTGGTATTACAACTACAGTGAAACCTTGGTTTGTGAGCATAATTTGATCCGGAAGCATGCTTGTAATCCAAAGCATTCTTATATCAAAGCAAATTTCCCCATAAGCGCTATGGAAACTCAGATGATTCGTTCCACAATCCAAAAACCGTTATATAAAAAAGTTTAATACAAAGTTAAGTAACTAATACTAGAGTCATTGCCATCTTGTGGCTCTCCCCAAACTTTTTTGTGTGTGTGCATTTGTGGCTTTAACAAGGAACATATCCAATGAAAGTTGCTTTTGTCTACTTTTGAGTATTTCATGGAAATGTGACTTTGTAGAGTCCCGACACTCAGATTAAAGTGTACCTAAACCAAAAAAAGAGAGTTTCTCTTACCTGGGGCTTCTACCAGCCCCCTGCAGCTGTCCTGTGCCTGCGCCGGACCTCAACGATCCTCCGTTCCCCCGCAGCAGCTTAGTTTCGCACTGCACCTGCACGTCCTTGGCCACGCTCATCCTCATTCGCGCTCCCATCTGAGAGAGTGTCCTGTGCAGGCACAGTACGAGGTCTTCTCTTACTGCGCCTGTGCAGTACGTTCTCGCCGACAGGAGCGTGAATGAAGACCCACGTGGCCAGGGCCATGCAAGTGCAGTGGCCTGCCGACTATCAGGTGGCAGAAATGAAACTAAGCAGCGGCAGGAGAACGGACGATTGTTGACAACTGGCGCTGGCACAGGACGGCTGCAGGGGCTGGTAGAAGCCGTAAGTGAAACTCTTCTTTTCTTTGGTTTAGGTTCATTTTAAGTACAGATAGGGTTAGTTCACACTCGGCACTTGCTCGCCGCTTGCCCCATGATTGCACTCGTTCAGCAATCGTGAATAACCATCGACTCAGTTGTGGTGATGTGACACGTGTAAACATTTTTGCTTTTATATCAAGATGTTGCTTGTATATCAAGTCAAAATTTCACAAACATTTTTTGATTGTATTTCAAATTGCTCTAAAACCAAGTTACTCTCAATCCAAGGTTTTACCGTACTACAATTCAGCTGCATTTAAATTGCACCCCCCCCCTCCTCCCCCGTGTACTAAAATGTTTCCCACATGAACTCCTCTGGTCCTGTTTTCTTTCTAGAACTATAATAGGCTTTTGTAGACCATCTAGACTCGCACTTCTTCAGCTTCTCTGTTGAAGGGTTACGGTTTCCACACCTTCCCTTGTAAGTCATTGCACAGTTTTCTCTCACTCATGTATACTTCTTACCTATGTGATAAAAGCTGGAATTGTCTAATGCTGGGCATACACGGGCCGATGTACCCTTATCAATCGAGCCGCTGATGGCTCGATTGATCATTTTCGACAGGTCCGATGACCCGCCGGATCGATACCCCGCTCGATCCCCACGGGCGGACAATAGCGGGGAATCGAGCGGAAGATAAGGAACGCCCGTGGGGACGAGCGGGAACCGATCCGGCCGCCCGCAGGGACGCAGCGGGAGTCGATCCATGCCGGGTCGACTCGTGTATGCCCAGCATTAAGGTAGCCATATACTATACAATTTTACAACTGTAACTTGAAATGGATTTGCAGTTATTACAATCGATAATTATGGCTATAATTGATCTGAAGATTGATAGCCAATAACGGTATTTAGTCGGTTATAAAATAGTCAAGCATTATATCATTCATAATCAAAATGAAGTGCTAATTGAAGAGTATAAGGCCAGCTTAAAGTGTACCAGAGATGACATGGTGAGATAGACATGCGTATATACAGTGGCAAGCATACAGACACTTATGCTGTGCTCCTTAAATCTGCTTTGTAAATGTTTATACATAAAATTAAACCTTGAGATATGTAAAAGAGCATTTTTAGGAGTAGAAGGATAGATCCAAATGTTTATATCATTAGTTTATTTTCATCTCTGGTTCACTTTAAGTGTAATTGTTGCTTGTACTTCTACAGCTGCTGTAGAACTCTTGTGACAAGTTCACTTTGTGTGCTTTCTGTTTCGTAGCAGTCTGCGTATTAAATAGAATCTGGGAATTGAATGTTGAATGGATATCTCTGTCATCCTAAAAAGAGCTTTGCCTGCCGGACCTTGTGACAAGAATTAGTTCCCAGAACTTGGTGTTAATTGTCCTGCCCAATTTTGCATTGTATGTACCTCTTTCTTTAATGTCCCCGACACCTCATTAGCACTGGATTTCCAAGGCTTTCTATGCATGGTACACCGTTCATTAAAGCCATTTCACCTCATCTGACTTAAATTAGTTCTGATATGATCCTTGTTTTCCAGCAGGGCTAGCTTAATGGCTTGCTAATCTGTGCCCCTTGATCTTTTCGGCAGGTTCTTAGTAATGCAGTCCTCCTTATCCCGGCGATTAGAGAATTAGGAGCTAATGCATCCTTACAGCTTGCACTTAAGTGATCCGCCTGATACCAGTCATTTTAAAATATTTTACCCACCTTTGTACAGTAGAATTGGCAGAAAAGGTCAAAGCGTTTAACAAAATCTCATAATCTTCTTTGATGGTTTTTGTGTATCATTGCCACTTGATAACTTATAGACAATGCTTTGCTGTGAGGAAATATTCCTTAAGTGCTTCAGCTTTTTTTGTGTGAGATTTGTTCGATATTGTTTTCAAATACTGGATTATTCTCAGTTTCACATACTTGCTTAGTAGCAGAAGCCAAAAAATGTAACAAGTACGGTAAATAAAGCTTTTGTGATTTAGGATTGGTCATTAAAAAGGATGACTTCTTATCAGGCCTGGATTTAGGCTCACAGGAGCCTATATTCACAGATTTCCTGGCACCTTAAAGAGGAAGCGTCACCCATGCTAATCTAAAAATAAAAAACACATATTTAAGTAGATAAATACTAGTTCAACTTATATATCAGATGTATTGCACTGTCCACGTTATGATTCCTGAGAATTTTATAAAGGAAAAGCAGAAAATCCTATTCCAGGCAGTGGCCATTTTGCCAAGCTAAAGCTGACATCATATCCTCCCTGACTCTTGTTTTCCCCCCTCCCTTCTCTTGCTCATTGTATATTCATTACCTGCCCTCCTCCCAGAGTCTTCAGACACTCTCACTGACGTGTATACTAGGAAGTGCACTGTCTTATGTCATCATTGTGCGACTCAGTACAGCTGTGTTTACATCACAAAAGCAGGGTGATTTCAGAGCACACTTCAGAGATCGGATTTCAGCTGTCCCTTCAGGAAGTGTGTGTGCTCTCTACTCCTGGAAACAATGCTAATGAAAGAATGGTAATCTTGATGGCGTTTTGAGAACAGAACTAAGAAATCTTATTGAATCTTTGTTCATGCCACACATGGTACAAGCTCAGTGGTATTGTACATTGTTTTCGTGATTAACCCATCAAAGGGGAGACCTTCTCCTCCAACATTACTGCGCATGTGCAAACAGTCTAACGCGGCTTAGCCGCGTATAACTTATAGCATGCAGCACTTTCTTTAAACGTGCTGCGTTACAATGTAACGCAACGTGGGCACTGTGAACATCCCATTTAGTTTTCATTGCTGTGAGTTAGGCTGCGTTACAGCCCGCACTAACGTGCGCCTGTAACGTCTTACTGTAAAAGCAGCCTAAGAGGGTGTGAGAGGGAGTGAGAGTGTGAGAGAGAGTAACAGTGAGTGAGTGTGAGAGAGTGTGTGTGAGTGAGAGCGAATGAGTGAGTGTGTCAGTGCTTCTCCCTCCCCTCTGCATAGCACAGCACGCGCTCCTGCTTCTCCCTCCCCTCTGCATAGCACAGCACACACTCCTGCTTCTCCCTCCCCTCTCCATAGCACGGCACGCCCTGCTGCTTCTCCCTCCCCTCTCCATAGCACAGCATGCACTGCTGCTTCTCCCTCCCCTCTCCATAGCACAGCACGCGCTGCTGCTTCTCCCTCCCCTCTCCATAGCACAGCACACACTCCTTCTTCTCCCTCCCCTCTCCATAGCACAGCACGCCCTGCTGTTTCCCCCTCCCCTCTCCATAGCACAGCACGCCCTGCTGCTTCTCCCTCCCCTCTCCATAGCACAGCACGCGCTCCTGCTTCTCCCTCCCCTCTCCATAGCACAGCACCCACTGTTGCTTCTCCCTCCCCTCTGCATAGCACAGCACACACTCCTGCTTCTCCCTCCCCTCTCCATAGCACAGCACGCCCTGCTGTTTCTCCCTCCCCTCTCCATAGCACAGCATGCACTGCTGCTTCTCCCTCCCTTCTCCATAGCACAGCATGCACTGCTGCTTCTCCCTCCCCTCTCCATAGCACAGCATGCCCGCTGCTTCTCCCTCCCCTCTCCATAGCACAGCATGCCCTGCTGCTTCTCCCTCCCCTCTCCATAGCACAGCACCCACTGCTGCTTCTCCCTCCCCTTTCCATAGCACAGCACGCATTCCTGCTTCTCCTTCCCCTCTCCATAGCACAGCACACGCTCCTGCTTCTCCCTCCCCTCTCCATAGCACAGCACACGCTCCTGCTTCTCCCTCCCCTCTCCATAGCACAGCACGCGCTCCTGCTTCTCCCTCCCCTCTCTATAGCACAGCACGCCCTGCTGCTTCTCCCTCCCCTCTCCATAGCACAGCACGCCCTGCTGCTTCTCCCTCCCCTCTCCATAGCACAGCACGCCCTGCTGCTTCTCCCTCCCCTCTCCATAGCACAGCAAGCGCTCCTGCTTCTCCCTCCCCTCTCCATAGCACAGCACGCACTCCTGCTTCTCCCTCCCCTCTCCATAGCACAGCAAGCACTGCTGTTTCCCCCTCCCCTCTCCATAGCACAGCATGCGCTAGGTATAGCCAGGGATAGGTGTAGCCAGTATTAGGTGGCCACAGCATAGGTAGACAGGGATAGGTGTATCTAGTAATAGGTGGTCGCAGCATAGGTAGACAGGGATAGGTGTAGCCCAGGGGTGCCCACACTTTTTCAGCTCGCGAGCTACTTTAAAATTTGCAGATGTACCAACATTTAGGTAGCAGATATACGTGTCTTCGGTATAGGTAAATAGGTATAGGGGCCTTCAGTATAGTTAGCCAGGTATAGTGCCTTCAGTATAGTTAGCCAGGTATAGTGTAGGTAGATTCTGACAGCCGCAAAATGTTACATGACACGATCTACCAAATAGGCGGTCGCGATCTACCGGTAGATCGCGATCAACCTATTGGGCACCCCTGGTGTAGCCAGTAGGAGGCCGCAGCATAGGTAGCCAGGGATAGGTGTAGCCAGTAGTAGGTGGCCGCGACATAGGTAGCCAGGGATAGGTGTAGCTAGTAATAGGTGGCCGCAGCATAGGTAGACAGAGATAGGTGTAGCCAGTAGTAGGTGGCCGCAGCATAGGTAGCCAGGAATAGGTGTAGCTAGTAATAGGTGGCCGCAGCATAGGTAGACAGGGATAGGTGTAGCCAGTAGTAGGCCGCAGCATAGGTAGCCAGTATTAGGTGGCTGCAGCATAGGTAGCCAGGAATAGGTGTAGCCAGTAGTAGGAGGCTGCAGCATAGGTCGCAAGTATTAGATGGCCGCAGCATAGGTAGCCAGGGATACCCAACCCTACCTCTGGCTGCACATCATCACCTACATTTGCTGTATAATAAGCATTGAACAGTTGTTGCATGAAAACAAAGGTATATGCTTTCAAAGTCAGTGTCCAATTTTACAAATTTTACTAATTATTGTTCATTGACGACATAGTTTTCCTGTTTTTACAGGTTGTGTAAGAAATAAAATTTATTAAAAAATATTTCAGCACAAAAGTTTTTACATTAAGTACAAAGTAAAAAAAAAAATAATAATTACAAAACATTTACATTTTCATGGGAACAAGGAGACATTCAACTACAACATGAGGATTTTGCGCAAGAGTTTGTATCCACAAAATCTACCATGAAGCAAGAAGTCACTTTTTATCCTCATCCAACCTAATCCAATCCTAAGGTGGCTGCGTACACCGGTGTCCGTGTTTTCTTCAGTGCCCAGGCATCTCAGTGTCAGCACCTGTGCACTTAGTTCCTCTGTGCCGCCACACCGTCCCCTTCCGATGCCGGTCTTGCTCTGTGACCCCTCCAATGTGACCGGTGCTAATATCCACTGCTGCCGACATTCAACTTTTTCCCCCTCCATACTCTAAAATACATACATAGCTCTCCTCCACCATTTTTTTTATTTTACAAGAGACAGGATCAGTGTTAGACCTTACTGACAGTTATAGGCAGAGGAGATGGAAGGTGAGTGTTAGGCAGAGGAGATGGGAGGTAGGTTCCCCCAGTATAGGTATAGCCAGGTAGGTTCCACCAGTATAGGTACAGCCAGTAGATTCCCCCAGTATAGGTATAGCCAGTAGGTCCCCCCATTATAAGTATAGCCCCCAGTATGAGTGTAGGCAGTATATATAGCCAGAGGTATATGTGCCAAGTATATGTAGTCAGGGGGTATATGTGCCCAGTATATGTATTTATGGGTTTAGTAGTCCCCAGTATATGTAGCCAGAGGTATAGGTGTCCAGTATATGTAGTCAGGGGTATATGTGCCCAGTATATATAGCCAGAGGGTATATGTGCCCAGTATATATAGCCAGGGGTATATGTGCCCCAGTATATATAGTCAGGGGGTATATGTGCCCAGTATATGTAGTCAGGGGGTATATATGCCCAGTATATATGTAGGCAGGGGTATATGTGCCCCGGTATATATAGCCAGAGGTATATGTGCCCAGTATATGGAGTCAGGGGGTATATGTGCCCAGTATATGTAGCCAGGGGTATATGTGCCCCAGTATATATAGCCAGAGGTATATGTGCCCATTATATGTAGTCAGGTGGTATATGTGCCCAGTATATGTAGTCAGGGGGTATATGTGCCCAGTATATATGAAGACGGGTATATGTGCCCCAGTATATATAGCCAGGGGTATATGTGCCAAGTATATGTAGTCAGGGGGTATATGTGCCCAGTATATGTAGCCAGGGGTATATGTGCCCAGTATATATAGCCAGGGGTATATGTGCCCAGTATATATAGCCAGGGGTATATGTGCCCAGTATATGGATTTAGGGGTTTAGTAGTCTCCAGTATATATAGTCAGGGGGTATATGTGCCCAGTATATGTAGCCAGGGGTATATGTGCCCAGTATATATAGCCAGGGGTATATGTGCCCAGTATATATAGCCAGGGGTATATGTGCCCAGTATATGGATTTAGGGGTTTAGTAGTCTCCAGTATATATAGTCGGGGGTATATGTGCCCAGTATATGTAGTCAGGGTGTATATATGCCCAGTATATATGTAGGCAGGGGGTATATGTGCTCCAGTATATATAGCCAGAGGTATATGTGCCCAGTATATATAGCCAGGGGTATATGTGCCCAGTATATATAGCCAGGGGTATATGTGCCCAGTATATATAGCCAGGGGTATATGTGCCCAGTATATGGATTTAGGGGTTTAGTAGTCTCCAGTATATATAGTCGGGGGTATATGTGCCCAGTATATGTAGTCAGGGTGTATATATGCCCAGTATATATGTAGGCAGGGGGTATATGTGCTCCAGTATATATAGCCAGAGGTATATGTGCCCAGTATATGGAGTCAGGGGGTATATGTGCCCAGTATATGGAGTCAGGGGGTATATGTGCCCAGTATATGTAGCCAGGGGTATATGTGCCCCAGTATATATAGCCAGAGGTATATGTGCCCATTATATGTAGTCAGGTGGTATATGTGCCCAGTATATGTAGTCAGGGGGTATATGTGCCCAGTATATATGTAGACAGGGGTATATGTGCCCCAGTATATGTAGTCAGGGGGTATATGCGCCAAGTATATGTAGTCAGGGGGTATATGTGCCCAGTATATGTAGCCAGGGGTATATGTGCCCAGTATATATAGCCAGGGGTATATGTGCCCAGTATATATAGCCAGGGGTATATGTGCCCAGTATATATAGCCAGGGGTATATGTGCCCAGTATATATAGCCAGGGGTATATGTGCCAAGTATATGTAGTCAGGGGGCATATGTGCCCAGTATATATGTAGACAGGGGTATATGTGCCCCAGTATATATAGCCAGGGGTATATGTGCCAAGTATATGTAGCCAGGGGTATATGTGCCAATTCTATGTAGTCAGGGGGTATATGTGCCCAGTATATGTGCCCGGTATATACAGTGGTGTGAAAAACTATTTGCCCCCTTCCTGATTTCTTATTCTTTTGCATGTTTGTCACACTTAAATGTTTCTGCTCATCAAAAACCGTTAACTATTAGTCAAAGATAACATAATTGAACACAAAATGCAGTTTTAAATGATGGTTTTTATTATTTAGTGAGAAATAAAAACTCCAAATCTACATGGCCCTGTGTGAAAAAGTGATTGCCCCCCTTGTTAAAAAAAATTAACTGTGGTTTATCACACCTGAGTTCAATTTCTGTAGTCACCCCCAGGCCTGATTACTGCCACACCTGTTTCAATCAAGAAATCACTTAAATAGGAGCTATCTGACACAAAGAAGTAGACCAAAAGCACCTCAAAAGCTAGACATCATGCCAAGATCCAAAGAAATTCAGGAACAAATGAGAACAAAAGTACTGTAATTGAAATCTATCAGTCTGGTAAAGGTTATAAAGCCATTTCTAAAGCTTTGGGACTCCAGCGAACCACAGTGAGAGCCATTATCCACAAATGGCAAAAACATGGAACAGTGATGAACCTTCCCAGGAGTGGCCGGCCGACCAATATTACCCCAAGAGCGCAGAGAAAACTCATCCGAGAGGCCACAAAAGACCCCAGGACAACATCTAAAGAACTGCAGGCCTCACTTGCCTCAAGTAAGGTCAGTGTTCACGACTCCACCATAAGAAAGAGACTTGGCAAAAACAGCCTGCATGGCAGATATCCAAGGCGCAAACCACTTTTAAGCAAAAAGAACATTAAGGCTCGGCAATCATTGAGATGTTTTTTAGCAAAAGTGAGACAAGACTTTTGGGAAAATACCTTATGGACCGGCGAGACAAAAGTTGAACTTTTTGGAAGGTGTGTGTCCCGTTACATCTGGCGTAGAAGTAACACAGCATTTCAGCAAAAGAACATCATACCAACAGTAAAATATGGTGGTGGTAGTGTGATGGTTTGGGGTTGTTTTGCTGCTTCAGGAGCTGGAAGGCTTGCTGTGATAGATGAAACCATGAATTCTACTGTCTACCAAAAAATCCTGAAGGAGAATGTCCGGCCATCTGTTCGTCAACTCAAGCTGAAGCGATCTTGGGTGCTGCAGCAGGACAATGACCCAAAACACACCAGTAAATCCACCTCTGAATGGCTGAAGAAAAACAAAATGAAGACTTTGGAGTGGCATAGTCAAAGTCCTGACCTGAATCCTATTGAGATGTTGTGGCATGACCTTAAAAAGGCGGTTCATGCTAGAAAACCCTCAAATAAAGCTGAATTACAACAATTCTGCAAAGATGAGTGGGCCAAAATTCCTCCAGAGCGCTGTAAAAGACTCGTTGCAAGTTATCGCAAACGCTTGATTGCAGTTATTGCTGCTAAGGGTGGCCCAACCAGTTATTAGGTTCAGGGTGTAATTTCTTTTTCACACAGCTCTGTAGGTTTTGAGTTTTTTTTTTTCTCACTAAATAATAAAAACCATCATTTAAAATTGCATTTTGTGTTCAATTATGTTATCTTTGACTAATAGTTAACGGTTTTTGATGAGCAGAAACATTTAAGTGTAACAAATATGCAAAAGAATAAGAAATCAGGAAGGGGGCAAATAGTTTTTCACACCACTATATAGCCAGGGGTATATGTGCCCAGTATATGTAGTCAAGGGGTATATGTGCCCCGGTATATATATATATAGTGAGGGGGTATCTGTGCCCAGTATATGTAGTCAGGGGGTATATGTGCCCAGTATATATAGCCAGGGGTATTTGTGCCCAGTATATGTAGTCAGGGGTATATGTGCCCAGTATATATAGCCAGGGGTATATGTGCCCAGTATATGTAGTCAGGGGGTATATGTGCCCAGTATATGTAGTCAGGGGGTATATGTGCCCAGTATATGTAGTCAAGGGGTGTATGTGCCCAGTATATGTAGTCTGGGGAGTTTGTGCCCATTATATGTAGTCAGGTGGTATATGTGACCAGTATATGTAGTCAGGTGGTATATGTGACCAGTATATGTAGTCAGGGGGTATATGTGACCAGTATATGTAGTCAGGGGGAATATGTGCCCATTATATGTAGTCAGGGGGAATATGTGCCCATTATATGTAGTCAGGGGGAATATGTGCCCATTATATGTAGTCAGGGGGTATATGTGCCCATTATATGTAGTCAGGGGGTATATGTGCCCATTATATGTAGTCCGGGGGTATATGTGCCCATTATATGTATTCAGGGGGTATATGTGCCCATTATATATAGCCAGGGGTATATGTGCCCAGTATATGTGTAGTCAGGGGTATATGTGCCCCAGTATATCTAGCCAGGGGTATATGTCCCAGTATATGTAGCCAGGGGTATATGTCCCAGTATATGTAGCCAGAGGTATATGTGCCCAGTATATAAAACCAGGGGTATATGTGCCCATTATATGTAGTCAGGTGGTATATGTGACCAGTATATGTAGTCAGGTGGTATATGTGACCAGTATATGTAGTCAGGGGGTATATGTGACCAGTATATGTAGTCAGGGGGAATATGTGCCCATTATATGTAGTCAGGGGGAATATGTGCCCATTATATGTAGTCAGGGGGAATATGTGCCCATTATATGTAGTCAGGGGGTATATGTGCCCATTATATGTAGTCAGGGGGTATATGTGCCCATTATATGTAGTCCGGGGGTATATGTGCCCATTATATGTATTCAGGGGGTATATGTGCCCATTATATATAGCCAGGGGTATATGTGCCCAGTATATGTGTAGTCAGGGGTATATGTGCCCCAGTATATCTAGCCAGGGGTATATGTCCCAGTATATGTAGCCAGGGGTATATGTCCCAGTATATGTAGCCAGAGGTATATGTGCCCAGTATATAAAACCAGGGGTATATGTGCCCATTATATGTAGTCAGGTGGTATATGTGACCAGTATATGTAGTCAGAGGGTATATGTGCCCAGTATATATGTAGGCAGGGGTATATGTGCCCCAGTATGTATAGCCGGGGTATATTTGCCCCAGTATATATAGCCAGGGGTATATGTGCCCAGTATATATGTAGTCAGGGGTATATGTGCCCAGTATATGTAGTCAGGGGGTATATGTGCCCAGTATATGTATTTAGGGGTTTAGTAGTCCCCAGTATATGTAGCCAGAGGTATAGGTGTCCAGTATATGTAGTCAGGGGTATATGTGCCCAGTATATATAGCCAGGGGTATATGTGCCCAGTATATGTAGTCAGGGGGTATGAAGTGCAGAAGAGTAAGTGTAGCCATTGGCAGTGTAGGCAGGGGGACATTGGGGGGCTCCAAGTGAAGTTACCTCTCCTGACGGGAGCGGGGAAACTGTCTCCTGAGGTGGCGGTGGTGGTCCTCTTCTCGCGGCGATATGGCGCGTGGATGCGGCACGGGTGTCCTCCTTGATGGGTGTCCTCTTTGGTGAATGTCCTCCTCGGTGGGTTCCCTCAGCCGTGGCAGCGGCGGTGATGTGCGGCTACGGGCGGCGCGGTGGCCTCTCCAGCCGGGTCCCTCCTCCAGGCAGTGGCGGTGATGTGCAGGCTCCAGGCGGCACGGTGTCTTCTCCAGCCGGCTCCCTCCTCCAGGCAGCGGCGGTGATGTGCGGCTCCGGGCGGCGCGGTGTCCTCTCCAGCCGGGTCCCTCCTCCAGGCAGCGGCGGTGATGTGCGGCTCCGGGCGGCGCGGTGTCCTCTCCAGCCGGGTCCCTCCTCCAGGCAGCGGCGGTGATGTGCAGTTCCGGGCGGCGCGGTGTCCTCTCCAGTCGGCTTCCTCCTCCAGGCAGCAGCAGCTCTGATGTCTTCAACTTCGGAAGCTTCCTCCGGTGACAGCAGCTTCTGCAAGTTCCTCTTCCCACGGTGGCTGTGACTGACACCTGTGGTGTCTAGTTTAGACGTCACATGAGGTGTCAGCCAACCAGGGAAGAGGAGAGATGTGGGTGGGGATGCAGAGGAGGGGTGGGCGGGATATAAGGAGGCGAAAGTAGTGAATAAATTATAGACAGGAGAGCCCACAGCGTGCTAGGCGACGGCGATATAACGGTCCAGTGCAGCATTATGCTGCAATACCAAAAATCATAACTGCAGACATTTTTTTTTTAATTTTGAATACAGGATAAGGATCTCTATTTCACTAAACACTCAGACCAGTTGCTGTTGAAATTTGATTTTTATGGTGACAATACCGCTTTAAAGAGAACCAGAGATGAAGCACTCTCTTGTATTTTACCTTATAAATCAGTGGGAACATGACAGTAAACACCTAATCTGCTCTTTGTTTCATTGTTCTCTGTTTAATTTGACTGTTATCACCTCTGATAAGGATCCCCGACTGAGCACTCAGTCTAGCTTTGCTACGGAAAGATTATAGCTGAGTCTGTCTTCTCTGGTGTCTTTTCAAGCCCAAGCCTGCCCCCTTGTGGCTCTGCTATAATGACTCAGCTATAATTATTCCCTGCAAAGCCAGACTGAATGCTCAGTCCGGGATTCTTATCACAGCTGATAACAGACACTTTTAGCAGTGATGATGAAACAGAGAGCATGGTAAGTGTTTTCTCTAATGTTCTTACTGATATATATGGTAAAATACACAAGTTGCTTTGTCTCTGGTACCCTTTAAGCCTCATCTACACTGTACAATTTTTTCCATCAGATAGACGGATCTATTAGATGAATCTAATAAAAAATTGCATAATGTGTAGACGTCCAAATTGTTTCAGATCAATTTTGCGATAGATTTTGCTTTGAGAAGTACCCCAAATCTATTGCAAAATCTAACGCAATCCAATTGTTATCTAATAGTCAATTATCTAATAGATCTGTCTAAATCCGATGTGACTGAAAATTGAACCATGTAGATGAGGCTTTAGGGCTGGTTCAGACGGACGTTTGGAGGCGTCGCGTTCGTTGGCTTTGCGTTCGTGATGCGTTCAGGCTTTCAGCAGCGTTCGCATTGCGTTCGGATGCGGTCGCGTTTTTTCTTCCCCTAGAGGGACATTACCCGTCGCGGTTAACCGCCCCTGGAAGCAACATGTAGCTTCCAGGGGCTCCTTGAACGCCAGTGAAAATCGGGACCCGAACGCCGCGTTTGTGCAAACGCGCGTAAAAGCTTGGTACAAACGCTCCCATTCACTTGAATGGGAGCGTTTAACGCCAAGCCCCGAACGCTGGCAGCAAATGCTCTGCAAACGTCCGTCTGAACCAGCCCTTATGCTGGGTATACCTCCCGTCTTAACCCGGATGCCCGTACCGCGGCCATTCAGTGCAACGCAGCATGACCAAACGTCCAGCAGGACACGAAACGGCCGTCGCTTGGCCCACCTCAGTCCCTCACCTCCCACCTCTTCACCAGCGGCTTGCATAACACACACCAATGATGTTGTGAGTACATTCTGATGAATGAACTGTTACCTTTGGTTGCAATAAATTGGTAAACACCACAGGACGGAAGGTGCACGCAGCTTTTCTTCATTTAATCTTTATGCTGGGTACACTTGATGCGTTTTTTTCGGTCAATTTTCCATCTGATAGATTTCCGATTCGATTTTCCGATTCAATTCTGTTATCTTTTCTTATCTATTTCCATTCACTTCTATGAAAAACAAAAGTTTTGCTTTCTTAAAACAGAAAGAAGTTGCAATAATTCCGGTTGGAGTGAGCTTGAGATGTCTCCCAGTGCATCAATGCTGAATATATGCAAATTAACCATTGTTACCCTTAGAAGCTAAACACACCTCCAGAATCGCTGGAATGCAATGATGTGTCAGCTTGTTAATTTGTACAGAGCCATAATAATTCAACATGCATACAGACTGTTTCGGATTGTTTGATCCTCATCAGTGCATGGCATGGATTAATTTGGATCTATGGGGTAGGGCTTGTAACACCGAGAGGTAGAGACTAACCAGCAAGCTCATGGTGAACCAGAACTCATTGGAGTGTGTGAGGGGCTACAATGGTCCTAAAAGCCCCCTTACTAAATTGCTAAGAAAAACAAAAGTTTGCTTTCTTAAAACAGAAAGTATTTGCAATAATTCAGGTTGGAGTGAGCTTGAGATGTCTCCCAGTGCAATTATCGCAAATTCTTTCTGTTTTAAGAAAGCAAACTTTTTTGTTTTTCTTAGCATTTTAGTAAGGGGGCTTTATGGACCATTGTAGCCCCTCACACACTCCAATGAGTTCTGGTTCACCATGAGCTTGCTGGTTAGTCTCTACCTCTCGGTGTTACAAGCCCTACTCCATAGAGCCAAATTATTCCATGCCATGCACTGATGAGGATCAAACAATCCGAAACAGTCTGTATGCATGTTGTATTATTATGGCTCTGTACAAATTAACAAGCTGACACATCATTGCATTCCAGCGGTTCTGGAGGTGTGTTTAGTTTGTAAGGGTACAATGGTTAATTTGCATATATTCAGCAGTGATGCACTGGGAGACATCTCAAGCTCATTCTAACCTGAATTATCACAAATTCTTTCTGTTTTAAGAAATAAAACTTTTGTGTTTCTTAGCATTTTAGTAAGGAGGCTTTTAGGACCATTGTAGCCCCTCACACACTCCAATGAGTTCTGGTTCACTATGAGCTTGCTGGTTAGTCTGTACCTCACTTCTATGAGAAATCTATCAGGAAAAACGACCGGACATGTCGGAAATTATCTATCGAACCATCTATCGAACACAAAATTGTATGTTCTGTACCTAGCATTAGACTTCCTCCTCCATTAACCTAAAACCCCACCAAAACGGCACTGCAAGTGTGCTGGCTTTCCCAGCTGTCACTTCTCCCTTACCCGTCATTGGTAACTACAGGTGCCCCTTAGGGCCCTTTTCCACTAGGGCGTTTGCGACTGCTTAATCGCAAAACCGCAAACCGCTAGTGATTTTAAAATCGCTACGGTTTGCTTTTTAACATAGGAATCGCGGTAGGTAATTTCCACTACCGCGATTCGATTTTTACTTGATCGCGATCGCGCCGCGGAACGACTTTTGCCGCGATTTTGCTATGCAGTGCATAGCATAGCAAAATCGCGGCCGCAAACGTCGGGAAATCGCCGGTTAATGTTTAGCTTTTTCGATTCAGCAATCGCTAGCGTTCAGCATGAACGCTAGCGATTGCTAGTGGAAAAGGGCCCTTAGTGTTAGGTAGCCAGAAGTACCCTCAATATTAAGTAGCTAGAGGTGCCCACAAGTATTAGGTAGCTAGAGGTGCCCCTGACTGAAGGGAGATCTCTTAAGTGGAATGCTGAGAGCAGAGTGAGTAACCTCTTATTTACACTCTCATCAGGACTCTGCATAGGTAAGGCAGGAGGGAAGCACTTGGGGAGTAAGCCACCTTTCCATCATCAAGTGCCTGTTGACACGTGCCTACAGTGCCTTATGGTAATTCCATCCCTGCTTCTCATCTCCTTGAAATTAATTCTGTACCTAGCATAGCAGGTAATCATAACAATACTGCTACTTTATCACAGATATTTTTCATACATTTTCCTTTATTTAATTTTTTTACTTTTAAATGTTTAGGTTATGGGAACTGAATGAAAGGATTATTTAAGGTCATAGTAACTGATTATATACACGCTTTTGATAATTCAGCAGTGCCCTGTAACATGTAATTTGTTTAAAAACACACACTCACACTCACTTCATTATAATCTCCTGAGCCACAGCCACAGTCCAGCCACATTACATACCAAGCCTTGTTCCAGCGATGGCTGCAGCCTCCCCGCAGTCCGCACAGCTCCGATATTCTCCGCTATGGGGA